>NW_013667569.1:170998-171885 GCF_000517525.1 Limulus polyphemus
TGGTACAAACCTGACTTCAGTAGATCTCTTATCATAAGATAACTTCATCGAATCAGCAGACGTTTTCAAGTTTGAATGCACTTGATGGTGAATATCATCCGTCCTTTCCGATAACACTTTCACAAATCCAGTATCCAGTGGTTTCATGCTCTGCTGTCCTATAGGCCATCAACAGTGGAGGGAGTAAGACATCCCAGTCATCTTGGTGGCTATTACAAAACCTTGCCAATTCCTGTCCCAGTGTCCACTTGTACTTTTTTACCATCCCATCAGACTGTGGGTGAAGTGGCATTGTTCTGGTCTATCGTATGCCAAACAACTTGCAGCATTCTTGGAACACAGCTGATTCAAAGTTACGGCCTTGATCTGAATGCAGTTCGTATGGCATACCTAATCTGAAGAAGAAATCACTAATAGCCAAAGCTACTGTTGTAGCTTCCTGATTTGGTATTGCATATGCCTCAGGCCACTTGGTGAAATAATCCATCACCACACAAATGTACTTCTTTCCAGCACGAGTTTGGGGCAGAGGACCAGCAATGACAACCGCTACTCTTTCCATTGGTGTGCCAACTTGATATAACTTCATTGGAGCATGTCCCTTATGCTTGGGTCCCCTTTTAGCACACCATGTACTGCATTTCCTGCACCATTCTTCCACATCTTGCCTCATACCTATCCAGTAAAATCTCTGTCGTAGGTGACTCAATGTCTTCTTAACTGTGAGATGTCCTCCTGTTAAACTATCATGGGATTGATACAGCACAACTTCCTGTAATTTTCTTGGTATAACTGTTTGCCAGGTCGTAACTTTCAAATGCTTGAATACTTCCTCTAGCCAGGACACTTCCTCATCAAAAGTTGTTACAAATACAATGACATCATCC
>NW_013667569.1:172787-194223 GCF_000517525.1 Limulus polyphemus
GTTTATTTCTAGTTCTTCTTGTTTCTTTTCTTTTTCTCCAACAACTGCTGTAATCTCTTTTGTTTATTTTGCTGTTCGAGCTGCCACTGTTGCAGGTTTTCTTGCCACTGCTGTTGTCTCTCTTCTTGTTTCTTTTTTTTTTCCTCCAACAACTGCTGTAATCTCTCTTCTTGTTTATTTTGCTGTTCGAGCTGCCACTGTTGCAGGTTTTCTTGCAAATGCTGCAATCTCTCTTCTTGTTTCTTTTCTTGTTTATTTTCTCGTTCTTCTTTTGTCTTTTCTTTTTCCTCCAACAACTGCTGTAATTTCTCTTCTTGTTTCTCTTCTCGTCCTTCTTGTTTCTTTTGCTGTTCTTGTATTGCTGCCATCAAATCTGCTAAGCTGTAGTTTGATTTGCCGCTTCTCGTTTCCATTTTTTTTTTTTTGTCCCACTCTCTGACACCAATTTGTTATGCCTCCATTTGTTGATTAATTTTCCGTAAATTCGTTCCGACGAAACTTTAGCGACACAAGTCCTTTCTTAAATAAAACTGGTTTCTTCTTTCTTAATTTCAACAGTCGCGCTATAACAAACGTCTCATGTGCTTGAGTTCAATTACACATTCACTGACTGCAGTTCAATTACTCATTACCTTACACATTGTTTCCGTCGCTTTGTAGCAGGTCTTATATATACCAGACTACCCCCAATCTAGTAGTCCCCCGATAATTCATGAAGGTTCAAGAAGGACGTGGCGTGATACTAGTCACTTGACCTCGTTGACGCAACAATATATAATACTTCTTGACACAATAATTCATTTATTCTAAAATCAGTCAGCGAATATCACATTAACTTAATCAGTCAATGTTTCAAGTTGCATCCACTCATGAAGGCTAATGCTGCCCAGCACATGAACATAGATGTTGACTAGTGGCCTCCAATAGTAGATATCTTTAGATTAGGACCTCCCTTTTGAAGTTATACAACTTAGAATATTACTGTTATAGTGGGAAAGGAAAATAAAATGAGATACTTCTACACTTTGGACAAGTGTATGTTTGTCGTAGTGTTTTTCTAAATGTTCTCAAAGGCATGCTATGTGATGTCAGTCCTGGCATTCCTCTTCACAAAACCAATTTCTGTTTGGTGTTTGCATAACTTTGTTTGAAAGTGCCTTTAAGAAAGCTTTGCAAAAGAGAGGAAATAAAGGAAATTTGGGGAAATTCTTGAAATTCTTAATCATCTTGATGGAATTCGTATAGCCTTTCTCTCTGGTATCAGTCATTTGAAACAAGCTTGCTTGATAATCTTTTAGAGTGAATTTCTGGATAGTTAATAATTTTGTAGACTATCTAGGCTCAAATTCATTGTTATATATCATAAGGAGAGTGGTTATCTATACACAGCATTGATGATAGATACAAATGAAAATGCCACAATCAAAATAATTTTTTTGATGAGGAATGGCAGTTGGAGTAAAAAAAATACCAATGGGACTGATGGGTGGATGGATGAGAAAAATGTCAAAATTATATTAAAAAGTTGCATGTGCTCTCCATGCGTAGAATCTAATCAAATTATTGTTTTCATTTTTTTAATCACCACAAACAAAATCCAGTGACATGTTTTCACATTAGTTGGGACAAGAAGACTGAATACAAAATTTTTTTCTACCCATTTAAGAAACATCATAAATTTCTAGCAACATTTGAACTATTGCATGAAATGGCATGAAACAGGCAAAATATTGGTTACATTCAGTTGAATTAGACACAGTAGTAAGAAAAGCATCAATAACAATATCAGTTGCCTACTCTTCTGGTTGCAGTAAATTTAAATCTTCAATGAAAAAATCAATTTTACCAACTCATGATATAGACTGACAAGGGTTTGGGATTTCCAGACTTGATCGTGTATGTGTAAGTGTATTTCAAATGTCACACAAATGGAATCCATCCTCTCTATGCCGAATGGCCAATCCCGGATTGCTGTTGGATATTGATCCTTGTGAAGTGCCCAGGAATTGAAGCAGATCTTAATCCCCAATTCTTGGGTTCTAGGTGAGCAATGTATGATCCTCATCCTACCTTTGCGTGGATGTCGGTTCCCCATAGAGGAGGTTTTGGATGTAGTTGACTTGCCGAGTATGGTCTGATGCGCCATAGCCACTCTACACCTCGTGATTCCCACTCATGTGTTTTACGAATTATACACAAGGACAAAGAATATACCTGGCGCAGAAGTGGTGCGGTTCCCCTCCTCTGATCTCCAGATCTCTTTCTCTCATGGTCAGGGGCATCCGTCAGATGCTTTTGGGGGTGCTTCTGTTATTCCCTTGTAGCAGTCCCTCCTCCTTCTCAATGTGGGATTCTAGCTAATCTTGTGAGAGGAGGTAGGTACTGTATCGGAAGTTGTAATTTTCCTATACTGAAAATGTATTTACGATAGGTACTTACCTCTACTCACACTTCTCCAGTGCTCACACCTTCTGCCAAACTTTGAAGTGAAGGTTAGGTTGATTCTCACTTTTGTTAAGTAATTATAGGCATGAAATAATTCTTCGAATTTATTTTCTCTGAAACAAAATTAGGATAAGTTTATCAGTTCATTGCTTGAAAATTGTACTGTACAAAATAAAAGCAGATGGTTTGAATAAAATACCCATATATAAAGTGTAAGTCATGAATTTTTCATAGGTTTCTTTGATACTAATTTATCCTGGATTGTAAGATATATAGTCATAGAAAAAAACTGCAAACACAACTAATGTGCCTTTTTTTATTTCAACTAATTAAAAAATAAAGAAAGTGTCACTAACTTATAATTGATTATCAACTGTTTTTGATTCATTAACCTTAATATTTCATTCAATTTTCAGCATTAATGGCCACAAACAATTTGTTCTCCCAGTGAACTGAGAGCTAACTTCTTGCATGTTAGTACAAATGGACATGTAGAGAACCATTTTCTGAACTCATGTGGACACATAAACTTTTGTCATGAAACAAATAGCAAAGTAGCAAAAAGAGGATAGAAAATACTTAATATGACAGCATGTCAAAGTCCTAAAATATAGCTTATTCAGAAGATCAGTTCAATTAGATTTTATATCACAGAGTGTAGATATTTGCTTTTAATTTATATTGATCTTGGCATGGATTTCGATACATTTAAAAAGTATCATGTCTACATAACTTAATCTTTAGAAGTGTACAAACACATAAAATGGATCATGGTTGGTTTTACATTAACCTGTGTTCAGTGTCATGATTTTTTTACAAAAGAGACTAAGTACTGTATCCTTTATACACAGTAGAACTTTTAATATGTGAAGTGAAAAGTGAAATAGCAATAAAAAAAAGTTCATACAATATTTCAGAAAATTAATGATATTTACAGATATTTTTGTTAATGCACTGCTATTATAATTATATATATATATATATATACTGCAAGTTATAACATGCATTTAACATTCTTTAAAATGATGTCATTAAGTTTGTAATATGCATTTTACAATTGATTATTATTTTGACAGAACTAAATGATTTAATATGAGTAGAAGATCTCAAAGACGAGGAAATGAAAATAATATGCCATCACCACGGTATCATTCAAGACCAAGAAATGATGAACATTTATACAATCCAAGAAGAAGAAATAATTCTTGTGATAGAACTGATGTATATCATCAATCCTCTCGTTTCAGTAGTGCAACTACTACTCAAATACCTTTGGAAATGGATGATTTCTACAGTCAGATTAGGCCTCAATGTGTTCATGATGTAAGGGTTGCTGAACTTCATAACTTTCCAGAAGATCATTCTCAGTGTCAAAATCTTTACCAAAACCTTTCCAGACCTCACCAAAGTAATGAATATTACCACAGTTCAAGAAGAAATTATTCTTATGAAAATATTGCTGATAAATATAAATTCTCTCATTCCAATACTGCAAGTAGTGAAAGAGAGCACAATTATTCAGAACCTTGGCAAAGGAGTGGTATTTATATTCAGAACAGGATTAAAAGTGTTCGTAGTTTGAAGTCTGCTAGTGATAAACTTCATAACTTACCAGAGCAGAGTCAGAATTTTCACCAAAACCAGGTACATCACAAAAGTATTGCCCCAAAACCTAGAAGAAGTGGTGAAGAGCAAACAAGAAACTCCAGTCAAAATGTGTGCAGTAATGAGGATTTTCAAAGAGATGATCATAAACATACAAGAAGACAATTTTGTTCTGCACAAAGAGATGAATATTCTGGTTCCCACAGAGGTGGTGAAACTCGCAAGTTTAATGACTATCAAGACAACATAAGACAAAAGTCATTTCTTAGACAAAATCCACATTCACCTGAAGAGAATATAAGATCGGGTCTAATTTCTAAACAATGTAAAAATATTGTATCTGCAGAAAATTCATTTGCACAACAATTTTCAAAAGGAACAGATTGTTTAAAAGTAATGAGACCAAAGAAAAATAAGTCTCATGTTTTTTGTAAATCTTCAGCACATCAAGAAAACAGAGTTCAACACTCACATGGAAGTAAATATCAAAAACATGAAGGTTCATTTCAAAGTACCAGTGACAGAGAAAGTACACCAAAGGAAATGTCATCAGTTTCAACCAAGAGAAACAGAAAAAAAAGAGGGGGTAAAAAGAGAGTTGGTTCTGGAATCCATAACTTAAAAGAAGATCAGTCATTATTTTCTTTTAAAACATCTGCGAAACCAATGGAAAAGTCATCTGTTGACAATGATAAAACAGATATAGAATCTGTGATCAGTAAAAGTGAAATCAGCGAATTGTCTTCTGAAAACACAAGCAGTATGTCAGAAAGTGAAAATATGGTGGCTTCTGACAATGAATCAATTTATAGTAAGTCAGATTACATGACTTATATAGAGCATGAAGAAAACAAAAAAGAAGGCTTATGTACTACTAATGTATTTTATCAGAATAGAGAAATTCTAGGTTTAATTTGAGTTTATTGGGATATTGAAAATTGCCCAGTTCCTCCATCCAAGTCAGCTGCAGATATTGTGTGCAAGATAAGGGAAGAACTTTATGGGGGACTTTCTGAATTTGAAGTACTGGTTGCATGTGATGTAACTAAGTTAAATAATAAAACTGGTTTAGTGGAGGAACTTAATGATGCTCAGGTAACACTTTTACATGTAAATTCCAGAGATAAGAATGCGGCAGACAGTAAATTAAAAATGTGTCTGAGAAATTTTGGATTGTCTTGTAGAAATAAAAAATCTTGTAAAGGATCTTGTTTAGTTCTGATATCTGGGGATTCAGATTTTACTTCTGATTTGCATTTTCTTAGGTACAAACTGGGTATAAGTGTTGTGCTGATACACAATGAAATGGCTAAAAAAACACTCTTGGACATTCCTAATAAGTGTCTAAAGTACTGCGACTTTGTGAAGGATCTTCCAGATAAACAGTTAAAGAATGAAGATCCTGTTTATGTGTATCTGAGAAACCTTCCTACTGAAATTGGAAATGAAAAGTTGAAAGCAGAGCTATCAAAATCAATAAAAAGTACCAATGGCAGACTGGTAACTTTCTCAGAATCTGAAGCTTGTGTTCAGTTTTTTAATGTTGCTTCAGCAGACAGACTTGTTAAACGTTTAAATGGACAAAAAATGTTTGGAAATGTAGTTGAAGCTACATTAGAGTCTTTGAAAACTGATCTCAAAACAACTATGGTGAAAATAGACAAGGTGAAGTCAGAGAAAAAAGCTAAAGAAAGCAGTAAAGCACTAAAAGTAGGAACTCCAAAAAGCGAGAATGTGAAACAAAAAGAGATGGGAAAAAACAAAGTTAACTGTGAGGTGAATAATACCTTTGAATCTACACTTGTTGTTGAGAGTGATGAAAAGATATTTAATTTTGATATTTTGAAGAGTTATTTAAAACATAATCTAAAGCAAGAAATTCTGTCATTAGATTCAGTGGATACTCCAAACAAAAAAGGAATTACCCTTTTCTGCAGATTCAAAAGTAAGAGAAAAGCACAAAAAGCAGCATCAATTCTGAATACAATGCATAAAGAAGGATTAAGTGATTTGGAAGTAAAATGCATTGTGAAGAAAGAGAAAGAAAACTCTTATTTTTCTTCAAGTGAAATTAAGACAAAGATTACTGATTTGTTTCAGTTTATACTAAGAAAAAAAGAAGGCACCTTGGTGGCCCATAACAAGAGAGTAAAGAATTCCCAAAAAAAACACCAAGAATTGAAGGCTCATTTAATTCGTGAACCACAGTCTGTAAGCTTCACTGAATATTCTAAAAGTGCTGAAGAAATTCTTGCTGTTGAAGCAAATGTAAAACAGTTGAAAGAGCAAGAGAAAGAGTTTTCTAGATACATTCAAAATATATTAGATGAAGTCAATCACACTGAACTTTCTCCAGCTACAGAGATTGACAATTACATAAACAAATTGAAAAGAGATATTGGACAAGAAATTCATTGTCTCCATGCAGGTTTGCCCATCTATGGTAGAAAAAGTGAAATATTAAAGACGATCAGGGATGAACAGGTTTGTATACTTTTAGCAGAAACTGGTTCAGGTAAAAGTACTCAGGTTGTTCAGTATTTGTGGCGATCTGGTTTGTTTCCAAACAAGAAGATTGTTTGTACACAACCAAGAAAAATAGCAGCTATATCACTAGCAAAGCATGTGAGTGGACAACTAGGTTTTGCACTAGGAAATATTGTGGGATATCAAGTTGGTACGAATTCCAAAAAGAGTGCAGATACAAGAATCTTATTTGTGACAGATCACACACTTTTAAACAATGCTATTAATGATCAAGATCTCTCAGAGTATGGGTGCATTATCATCGATGAAGCTCATGAAAGAAACATATTTAGTGATATTCTTCTTGGTGTTATCAAGCGCTGTCTTCCACATAGACAGGATCTTAGAGTTGTCATAACCTCTGCTACCATTGACCCAGCTATATTTAAAAGATACTTTGGTATAGAAGACAAAGCTTTGCTGAATATACCGGGCAGAACTTTTCCTGTAGAAGTTGAGTGGAAAGACACAGACGTTATTGAGGGCTGGGACTATCTCACAGAAGCTGTGAACAAAGCCCTTCAGGTTCATCTAAAAGAACCTTTACCAGGAGATATTCTCACATTTCTAACATCACCTGTTGAGACAGAAAAGGCAGTAAATTTATTCCATGAACGAATGGAAAGAGAAAGCAAAGGTCAAGATGACTTTATTTGTTTACAAGTTCATGGAAAGCAAAATATTGAAGAACAACAAAAAGTCTTTAAGCCAGCACCAGAAAAAAAAAGAAAGATAATTTTTGCTACAAATAGTGCTGAAACATCTGTTACTATTAATGGTATTATCTATGTAATAGATTCAGGAATGGTTGAAGAGATGCAGTATTCACCTAAAACAAATGCAAGTGCTCTTGTTATATGTTTTGTATCAAAAAGTGCAGCTGAACAGCGGAAAGGTCGTGCGGGTAGAACACAACCTGGAAAATGTTACCGTCTTTATAGTAAAAATAATTTTGAAAACATGAATACCGGTGCTGTCCCTGAGATATTGAGAACAAATTTGTGTCAAGCACTATTAAAAATCATGGAAGTTATTTCTGGCAATCCTATGCTGTTTGAGTTTGTGGAGTCCCCTCCACGAGCTAGCCTTGAGAAAGCTGTAAATCTTCTGAAACATCTTCAAGCTGTGGAAAATGATGAACTGACCTCTCTTGGTAAACGTATGGCTAAATTTCCTTTAGATCCTTGTTTGTCTAAGCTGGTTGTTGAAGGAATCAGTCATAAATTTTGCCTTGATGCAATTGCAGTAGCATCTTTGGTAACAGTTTCTCAAAGTGTTTTTTTTCGGATAGAAGAAAACAAAAATGAAGCTGACCTGAAAAAAACTCAATTCTGTCAAAGTGATGGTGATTTTTCAACTTTTCTCTCTGTGTATAAAGAATGGGTTGGTTTTCCAAAGAAACTAAGATCCAGTTGGTGTGTTTCCAATTGCATTAATAATAAGGCAATGAATGTTGCTAATGAATTAGTAGAAGAGTGCATTAGAATTATAAAAATTGAATTTAACATAACTGTAGAAAAGAAGTTCTGCAGTGACGTGGATTTTGTTGAAAAATTACAAAGTCTTATCCTTGAAAGTTTTTCCAGCAATCTCTGTGTCTTTTCAGGCCACCCAAAGATGGGTTATTTTACATTGTCTCAAGAACAGATCCATATTCATCCATCTTCTTCCGTTCATTATCTGGACACTGATTTGCCACAGTTTATCATTTATGGTAATCGCCTCAAAACAACAAGGGATTTTGCATTAATCATTTCTGTAGTTTCTGAAGAACTTATCTCTAAACTGATTCAACTGGGTAAACTCCAGGTTGATCTTGAGTCATTAAAAGCACTGGCTATTCAACCAAAGAAGCTTGGACCAATAGGGAGAACTCTTATGCTAAGAGAAGTTCTTGGGAAGAAACAAGTAAAAATGAACATGTTTAAAGAGAAAGTGAAAAGTATGACAAAAACAGACTTTATACATACAGAATGTAATTTAGATAAAGGAATTGTTTTAGTATTTATAACTAACCAGTTTCACACAGTTGTAGAAAAGCTATTTTATGAAATGTTAATGGAACCCAAGAGAAAACTTCGAGAAGAAGATGAAGAAATTTCATTTGCTGACTTTTTGGACTCTTGTAGTGGTTCTTCATCCAAAATAATATTAGGCAGTGGTGCAGAGGTAAAATGTTTATTAATGCCAAATGATTTTAGGACCATTGTCATCAGCAAAAATTCTGATGGTGTAAAAGATGCAGATATTATCGACCACATAAAAAACCTTGAAAACTTGTGTTCATACAAGTTAATTATAAAGGATAAACAAAAAATACATGTAACATTTAATGACTCCAAAGATGCTAGGAAAGCTCTTAATACGCTAAAACATTGCCCAGATTTTTCTATCACTCCATTGGCTTTTCCTAACAAGTATTCTCTTGGAAGCAAATACAAAGTGGTACTTGATGTATTATGGTGTAGAAGACTGTGTAAAGGCTTTGGATTTGTAAACTTTCCCTCACCAGATGAGTTCTCTCAAGCTTCTGGAGTTTTATCTTATGGTAGAAAACTGATTGACAATATGGTGGTACAAATAAATGAAAAAAAAACAGACTCATTTTACATTACGAAAATTTCAAAGTTAGCTACAAAAGAAAGTGTTCTTCAGTCTCTTCAAGGGACCTTTGGTAAATTTAATATGGAGGTTATCTTAATTCGAAACTGTCCCTATGTTTCCAATAAAGAGGAATGTAAACGTTTGGAAAATGAGTTGATTTCTATTCTTTGTAATTACACTTGTAAAGACAGTATTAACATACATCTACTAGAGCCAAAGGAGAAGGATATGATGTGGAAAGCTAAAATATTTTTTGAGAATCCTGCAGATGGGGAACAAGTTGCAAGGGGACTAGAGGGAATAGCTAAAATTGGACCAGAAGGAATTCCAGTGTCACTTAGTTTACAAATGACCTCTTTAATCTTTTGTAGTATTAAAGTTTATGAAGCTGTTCAGTCAATTATTAAAGAGGAGATTGCTGTTTTTAAAGATATTCTTGACAGTAAGGATAGTATTGGTATTGATATCACAAAGATATTTGAAGAAAGGGTAAAAGTAGTCATCAAAACAAATAATTTACGAGACCTGGACAGAGCCCATAGTCTGTTCTCAAGAATTCTACAAGGTGATCAGATTGATTGTAGTGGAAAGCCCCTGTTAGAGAAACTTTTTCTTGCATCATCACAAAAAATAATAAAAGGTATTGAGAGTAATACGAACACGTATATTCACTTGGATAACAGATCAAAGACTATTTCCATCTTTGGATCTGAAGGAGCTTGTACCAAAGCCAAATGTGAACTGGAGAGAAAACTGGATACAATGGAGATGTACGACTCTAAAGAGTTCAGACTAATTGAGCAAAATTGTCCAAAAGGTTTATTAAGAGAACTTGTGAAAACCTATGGTCACAACCTAAGTCACTTGATTGGTATTTGTGGTTTAGAGTCTGCAGAAATCATTTTCCAGAAGCGTTTATTGCTTGTCGTTGGAACTTCTGATGCTGTAAAAAATGTGAGAATGTACTTTTATTGTATAATAATAACAGTGTAAAAGTAGAAAAATCACATTTAACTTGTACGTTGTTTTATGTCCTAAATGTCAATTAAAGTAAATCAAACTTTAAACTATTTCCTAAATATTAGTAACTTGAAAAAACAACTGGTGAGTGATGTTCAGTGTTTTTAATTTTTTTTAAATTGAGAAATAATGTTTTTATATTGTTATAACATTGTTTTTTTATTGGCAGGCTCTTTTAAATTATTTGGTGAAAAATAGTTCAATATCCAGTCCACATAACTACCAAAAATTAGATTAACATTTAACATTTTTATTAGCTTGAATACTTTTACATTACAAACATTATTCAAACCTCCATAACAGTACTAGAGTTTACCTAAAATCAACTTTTATAGAGTAACTCAACAAATGCAATAGCTAACTGATTCAAATACTTCACAAAAACACACATACTGACTGATTCAATTGTCCATCTTAAAACTACTCTGTCTTCTCTGAATACCTTAGACCATGGGACGAATAGCAGATATATACTCATTATTCGAGTTTTGTTACTCTCATCCCCTTACTACATAAGACTTGGTGGGTAAGTACTTTAGAATGTGCTGAATTTTAATATCAATGTTGCTCAGCTCTAAAGTTTCACAATTTTATGATATTTAAGAAACATATTTCCGATCTCTGAATTTATTCATGCTGTGTAAACAATTACAAACATCATCACAATAATCTCGCTGACTAAGGACTCCAACTTAATAAACCCACCTGGGAAAGGCATAAAATAATCTACTTTATTGCAACAGTCTTACGTGGAAAGTATCTTGTTGCAAGGTTTGCATTATACATACCTGTGAAACATGATAGAGAGTTCTGAACTGCATTTGTTCTATGAAGTGGTTTGAGGGACTTGAGGCAGCATCACATTCATCAGAAGTACCACTATTTTCAGAAGACTGTGGATTTGTCATGACTGCTTTTTTTGCCACAGCCTCTACTCTGTTGTCACTAGCACAAACTAGTTCACTCTCAAACTTCTTAAGTGGCTTGATAAACAGAAACTGTGGAAACTCTCTCTCTCTTCGTTGGTGTCTTCAGTTTTTGAGGTCTTGTAACCTGTTGCATCTACGTTTTGAACTGTTTTTCACTGTTTTGATAAAACGTTTCTTTAGAGTTGTCAGCCTCAAGATTTTCATTGATCAGTTATCCATGTTTGAATAAAACATTAAAAAAAACACTGAATGAAGGTGTGTACATGCTATCTTGGGCTTTTTCACTGCATTCTGCTTGTAGTTGCATTTTTGTGACACATCTCGTAAAGTCTCAATAGCATTTCTATGGTACCTGGCTTTAATGGCTCAAGATTTCTGTTCTCTATTTGTAATAAAATATGTGAATCTTGACACTTCTTTGCAGCTGCAAGTAACAATTGTGCCTCCTTCTGCTCACTCACTGATAATCTCACCTTACGCCTTGTGCTGGTAAGCTTGTTGACCTGCCATTTGGCACCTTGGCAAATCAAACAGATGTGAGGTAGGACATCTTTCATTATCATGTCATGCTGTTTTGAGGAGTCAAATGTTCAGTGCAAAAGTTTCTTTGGAGGTGGCTTTGTCACATCTTGAGCTTCTGGTTCTTCATTTGCATCTGTGAAAAATTGAAGCAAACATAATATATAATATTAGTTGTCAAAGATAGTTGTCTAATGTTAGCTTACTGATTAAATGAACTTGGCCAAACAATTAATACTGTAGGCTAGGCAACAAAAATATTAACATGTACTGTTTAGGTCTCAGCCACACAAACAGTAAAAGACTACATGTTAATAATATTAAGGCCTAGGACTTTCATGTATTTTACAGCTAATTGTTTTAGGTATTAGACATAGGTTAATGTAGTAAAGAGGACTCTGGGATTTGATAACCACAAATTTCCTCCTGGATATGAGTGTAAAACCACCTGAGACTAGGCATAGCCTAAAGGCTATGTTATATTAGCTTTAGGCTAGGACCATAACCTAGCCTAACTCAGATTTATATATTAATGTGAGGTGTAATTTTATTACCTTCCATAGTTTTCCTTTTATGAGTTTCAGCTGTGATATCTGCCTGACATTACAGAAAACTTGGTAGCACTCATGTTGATATCCAGCATCAACTGGTATGCAACCAGGCATTGTAGGACCATGTAATTCTAGACCTAATGTTAAGCTGTCAGAAATATGGGTTTCAGATTTTAGACCAAGCTTTCTGCTGAAGTTCTTGCAACAATTCCCTTGGGACAGATGATATATTGGCAGCATTGGGAACACTTGATGAACCTATTTTCCTTGAGTGAAATTATTTTTCCTTTTCGTCGAGAAATATTGTTTATACAACAATATGTTGGTGTACTAGGAAGAGCAGCCATGATTGTAAACAAATCTGATATTTGTAAGGTCTGTTGTGATTGATCAGATAGCCATTATATGGCTCATTTGATTGGATTGTAAAAAAGGTAAAAATTTGTGAAGTTCTTTAATATTTCTCTCTCTAGTGCATTGAAGAACAAAATCAACATTCATATTTTCAAACTTTAATATTAATCACATCTTCCCATGTAAACAGAATATAATATGGAGATGGGGCCACAAAAGAAAAGAAAAATCAATACCATCCCATTGTCTACCTGTTTATATTTTAAAATGTACTGAAAAACTTTACCAAATATTAGATCATTCTAGGCTCATGTTAATGTCATCATTATGACCTGCAGCTCCTTCTAGTTAACAAACAAATTGTAACATAAAAAATCTAGATATACTTGACTTACTTAAACAATCAATATTTCTCTTGTGTATTTATATATAAGAAGTAACAAAAACCTCAGTAAAATATAGCTATCTTTAACAAAAAAATAACTACTCGAACCATTTATCAATTAAGTAACAAAAGAAAAAGAGGCAGAGAAATACAATGCATGTCTTTTACGTGACCTGGTATTTTTCAGTGATATAATCATACTGTGAGTATTAAATTTAACTTATTAATTATTATTATATCAAAGCCAAAATGGTTGAAAACTTGTGACCTCTTTCCAATTCTTAATTTATCCTCTAGCACCAGATGCTTACTGATATAATCATCCATGACTTAATGAAATGCTTGAAATTGTAAAGGAGCACCACATGACATTTCCCATAATGACTTAAACAAAAAATACTTTACTTGGCATTTAGTCCATGTCAGTCTTTAACTGCTGTACCTTATGTTTGTTTAGAGCATTTTAACTGTTGTGTAATATGACTTCACCAACTTTTGAAAGTTAAACTTATTCCATAAAATTGGAAATTACTAATGTGAAATTGGTGGGTACCTTATAACAGTCAGAGGATATGATTTTTCCTCACAAGGAAATGTATATAAGGACAAAAAAATTTTAATTAAATAAATGACAACCTGAGTATTAAGAAAACCTTTGAGAAATACAGATTTTAACATATTGAAGAAGAAAATATAGGGTGGGTCTATAGATAATGATATAAGCTAGATAATTTTAATTTTTGTTACTAATAGTGGTGATTCTGTTTTTGTTAACAGGCTGGGTCAGAACTTGAACGCCTAAAAACAACTTTGCATAAGAACCAGACACAACAACCTAGCACTGATGAAGAAGAAGTGTGCCCTGTGTGCTTAGACACAGCAGATCCAGAGACTGGTCAGAGACTAGAATGCTGTGGACATCTACACTGTGAAGAATGTTTTCAGCTGCAGGTGGAATCTAAGCAAATTCCACTACTGTGCTCAGCAGAGGTGAGCTCGAATACCACCCAGTAGAAATTTATCAGTATCATGTGATATAGATAATAGGACTGAGTTTTCTTTTTAATCTATTTGTTTAAATAACTAAGCTGGCCACAATTTTGAACTAACATCCATACCCACAATAGACAAATTGACAGTCCTTCATCTCTTTGGTTGGTGTTCAGTCTTCTTGCTTTTTTTCTCATAAGATCAAGTGTTCCAACACTAAATATAGATCTTCCAGAAGAGAGCAGGTTTATCCCAGTGGCATAAGTATGCTCTCGCAATTACAGCGGGCCTAAGCCAAAAGGGCACCTTAATCGTAACTACAATTATAGAGAAAGTAATATAGGGGCCCAATTACTTTTTATGCAGGGTGGGGGTCCCATCTTTTTTAGTTATGCCACTGGTCCTTCCTGTTGGTCAACTCATAAAAAACTGAACCAGGAAAGTACACTTAGATCTATAGACTAAACTTGCTTTTTTTTTGTCCAGTGGATGGCATGACCTCTGTTCTCTGACAGCATTGGTCAGCTGTCATCTTCAGTCAGTGTCATAATCAGCCAATAAATGATATTCCAGTTCTAACTCTTTCAACACTGAAATTTTATCTAATGCTGAAAGATCCTTGCAGACAGAGAAAAAGTCACTTTCTAAATAGAACAAAGCAGCATTAGTGACTCCTGACCACATGTTGCCACCTTGACAATGCAAGAACTTTATAATCAAAACTTTTGAAGATAACTTTATCACTATAGAAGGTAGAAAACACATGATATGCCCACATATCACATAAGTCAAACATGTACTACTGTTATAGATTATGTTCTTTAATCTAGACTTTTATATTGTTTTGCCAGAGGGTGTTTTAACTAGCTTAATTGCTAGAACATTCTTGAAAGTTTAGGAAATAATTAGAGTAGTATAAAATGTAAGACAGGTTAGAGGACAAGATGACTGAGTTATGAGTCTGTTACAGTGGATTATTGATAATTGAGATTGTCAACTTGTTAATGAAGACAAAAGAAACTGTTACAAAACTGGTGCTAAGAGTGGGATGGCCATTTGCCTTTTATCAACACTTGCTATCTTGTCACTGCATTATGAAATAATTAAATCTTTGCTTAGTGTCATTTAAGAATCAGAATAAGCTATTAACATACACATAACAAAGGGATCTTATTAGCTGTGATACATTGTGACATCAAATAAATGCAATTAACTTAAATTCCAGCATCAAAGTAATATATATTTAAAAGTGTTATGGTTTTAATTCATTGCTTTTAAGGCTTGTAATTAATTTCATACCTAAGTATATTGTAGCCCTTTTTTTAACACTATACATGTGATATTAATGGAAAGGCTACTCATTCAACATTTAATGATGCATGTTTTTTTAAAATATAAGTATTCTGAAATATAATATGTCACACAGTTTTGTTTGATTAAGAAGTTTCAGAAGTATAGATATATGTATATATTAGAGGTGTGGCATACAATACTCGTATCGTGAATCCGTGATACGTTTGTATTGATGCATCGTCCGATATTATACGATTTATGTATCTTCATGAAACTTGGCAAGCTTTCAGTAAACATTATTAGTCTTTTGTACAGAAAAAATCAGAATTTCTAATAAAGTATTTTTACTAAAAATTAATGATTCAATAAAGGAAGATGAGTATTAAGTACTACATGTTGTCTTCATTTCTTTTATCAAAAACATGTGCAAAGTAACATATAAATTAACAATAAAAAAAAGAAATAGACAGATATTTACTTTTTTATTTTACTTCTCTTGTCAGCTGCCATTTAGTTGATCAAACCTGAGAATTTGAAAAATCACTGTAATATGTGAGGTACTTAAGTATAACAGTGATAGTAATATAGATGATAAATTACAGGTAAGACTGTCAAACTTTGTAACAAACCGTATGTAAAACTTTTGTATCTAGATACGTATCGTACCGCAGCATCAATATCTAGGTACGTATAGTATCAACTACTGTGATGAGGTACGCACTCTAGTACGTACGCATGCAGTAACAAAAATTTTAAAATTTAAGTGTTATATGTGTAAAAAAAAAGAATTTTTTAAATATTTTTTTAGGGTTGTGGAGAGCGTTTTGTTCTGGAAGACCTAAAGCATATTCTTAAAAATCATGACAAATTGAGAAAAGATGTTATTGAGGCAGCCTTGAAGGAGCTTGTTCGGAGTAACAATGAGAAATATCACTATTGTCCTACCCCCGATTGCCCTGTGGTTTATTGTGTTTCACCAAACCAGTCATTTATTTGTGACGCTTGTGGAAATGAGATTTGTGCAAGGCAAGTTATTTTAGTTACTGATCCTACGAAAAATAATAATAGTTAGTTTTTCTAATTGTGACATAGTAGGTACCCATTGTTTAAATGAAATTTAGGGAAAAAATGAATAGTAATTATTTGTGTAATATTACAAACAGCCATTAGATGAAATGTCATGCTCTTCTCACATTATTTCAATTTACAAAGACTTATACACACCATTTTCCTGATATAGTCAACTGCAATAAATAGGTTAATGTTTATTTCTGTATCTTATTTTGAAGACCTTTGTGAAATGTTTTTGTATATTTTTTGAAAATGAACCTTATTACAATATTGTATCTATTTAATTGATATACTACTAATCTTATTTTATTTCTGTCTTTGTTAGTGATATTATTGAACTATGATCCATAAATTTGTACTTTCACTACTAAGATATACGGATTTAGAATTTGTATATACTTGTTTTCACTGCAGTTTGAAAAATTAAGTATATAAAGTCATTATTGATTACTATTTTATTATGCTTTCAGTTGTCACGTAATAAATCACAGTGGGATGACTTGTGAGTTGTATAAAGCTATCTCGAAAGATGAAGATTACTCCTTAAAGGTGAGTTTTTGTTATGTTTGAAAGTTAAATTGGAAGTTTTTCACATTTTAAAGTGTTTATCTTGCTATTAAAAATAGAATAAAAAGATTATATTAGTGCATTGCAGACAAAAAAGAAAGAATGTTTATAAATGCAGATTTTTCAATATTTGTTTAGTTGAAGATAAAAAAAGTCATTATAAAAGTAATTTATTGAATTTATTTTACAGTAAGAAACTTGGATATTGTACTCAATAAATGATGCTAATGTTATGTATATTCTGATAAAGGATTATTACACAAAGAAGGTGCAATGAATTAAAAAAAAAAAACCTAAAGCTCCAGTGCCCTGAATAGTTTACTCTTTTCATTCACAATAATAAATGAGAAGAATAGTGAACTATTCAAAAATGCTTGAATTTTGTTTGTAATTCTAATACATATATATATATACACACAGATATTGTGCTCCATTCATTTCAGTCAGTACAAAAATAAATATATGAGGTAAGTCTAGATCTTATATATAAATGTGATACAAAACAAAAGATTCTGTATTATGATGTACGATTTGGATATTGTAATAAATTGAGGAGACAAAAAAGTAGATATTAATATGTAAATTATGCTTTGAAGTCAAATGTTAGGCAATGTTTTAAACACCAGTTTAATTCATATAATAAACCCTTGAAGACAAGGAGAATGTTGAAAGGATTTGGAAGTTATGTTGTGGTGAAAAACTGGTAGGTTTTCAATGTGATATAAAAAACAGTTGGTAGATTATGAATCTGGTATAGGAGAAAACTGTGAAATTTGGAATCTGATATAAAAGTCAAAACTATGGTAAGTTTTGAACCTGATGTGAGAGTTGGAAGACTGATATGTTTTTTTTTAATCTGATGTAAAAATCAGAAAACAGCTGGATTTAGAATGTTGTATAAAAGTCAAAAGCCTTCTTTGGTTTGAAATCTGATCTTAAAGATGGAGCAGTGCTAAATTTTGGAACTTGAGTAAATACAAAATTGGTTCTGAATCTGATATTTAGTTCAAAAAACTTGTAGTTTAAAATTGATGTAACAGTCAAAAGATTGGCAGGTCTTGAATCTGATGTACAGAGGGTTGAGTATGTTACATATTAAAAGATTTAATAATTTTGAATATACAATTCAGTAATCACCTGAAACCACAAAGAATATATAGTTGTAGTGGAGTGGCATATAATAGAATTACATTTTGACATTGTTTGTCATTTTTTTAGGTTGTGTGATACCACCAAATCAGTTTTTCTGACATAAAATGTTCATACACTCAGAATGTACAGATGTGTTTAGATCAGGGATTTAAACTTTCTCAGATGGGGATATCCCTTATACTTCATAGTGTTGGGAAACAAATGAATATGGATCATCTTGGGGTACCAAGACCATTCAGAAATATATCTGCAACAAGTCATACTCCAGCCACAGTATGCAAAGTGTATTGTCTTTGCAACAGGTAAGAGCCCTTGAACATAAAGTTCAGTGGCAAAAGACATCCATATCCTCCAGGCAACATTATGCAACATAATTAAGAAGGAACACATCTGAAGTGTACACATATGGCTTCCATAATGTATCCATTCAACTATATCTCAAGCAGCTGGTGGACAGATTGAGTATTCATACTGTTCCATACAAAGATGTATACTGGTGAAGTCAATCAGACTGTGTAAATGATCTCTGGGAAGCGATTGTCCTTATGTATAAGATAGCTTATGAAAAACATGCAGGGAAGAGTGTTGTACTTTAGGCATGAGTTTTTGCAATGAAACTAAGCTGCAGGGTTATTGTCTGTCAATATGCACAGTTGTGAGATAGAGCATGACTAGATGTGACAACATGGACTGTAACAATGTTGTGAGGCCCCAGAATAATTTTAATACAGGGTGTCCCAGAAGTCTGGACCCATAGGAAAAAAATACACAATGTCTTCTTTATTTATTTATTATCCAAATTGCATGTCATTAACAGCCATACACATATCAATTCTTGGTATATGTGCCATCAGGGTATTTTCTTTCCTGAAGTATGTACAATTGACATTATAAATGTGTTTAAATTTAAGAATATAGTGTCTATTTTCTTCATGGGTCCAGACTTCTGGGATGCTTTGTATAACATACTCAACTTCACCTTTGTAAAAGTCAAGAGACTGCTGATTTTTTAATCACATAAAAGTTATAAGTTGCTATTTTTCGAATTATACAAAAAATTATAAAATTTTGAGTCTAATATTAAAATAAGAAGACTGGTGAGTTTTCTATATGATATTAAAGTCATAAGACTGGTAGATTAAAATCAGATTGACTTACTTCTGTTGGCTTTTCAATACTGCTAGCTTTTCCATGTTGAGTTGTTCACATGCTTTCAAAATCCACATGATTCAGAGTTCTAAAAGTTCTTGATGCAAAGCAAAGAATGCACGAGTTTACCTAGAATTCTTCAGTATCCCACTCTCAACATGATGTACAACACATACCTTAGAACTTACACAAGCTCTGATTTTGTGAGAGGATTCAGTTTTGCTTGTTTCCAGTCATGTCATTAACTTTTCTCAATGTGAATTCTGATATCATTGTTAACTACTGCTGCATATTTTTCTAACAATATTGGAAGTTCTACAGCTTCTGTGAAGCCCTTAATCACATAGATCTGCCTCTAGCATACTGTTAATCCTGTGATGGCTGTATCAGACCGTTAATTCTGAATTGACTGTTAGTGGTCTTCGTGAAAATCATGTATACATGAATGCTGATTTGTAGAATTCCCACCATTTTGTCATAATAATACAAGAAAAAAATATTTTTAGCTCAGGCCTATTCACCTTCATTTTTGGAGAGCCAGATTTGTTAGCTAGTTCACACTATGGACCTTCTACTGGTCTAATGTCTCTCCTTTTTTCCTCTCATATTTGTTCTATTTTAACTGTTGATTTTATTTTTTCTTACACGTATTGGTGCTAATGTCATATGTTGGATAATTTGATTCTTTAATCTTCATATTCTTCACCTTCAGATTTTCAGGAGTCATTGCTAATACTTTTAGAAATCACCTAAATGTGAATAACTTTTTAATTGGGTCATCTTCTTCTACTCATCTTACTTTTCAAGTTCTGGGCCCTCAGTTTGATTTGGGTCTTCTTCTACTTTGACCCATCATCAACTTTTACTCTGTGTGTCTAATTGTTTTTTAGACATTCTCTTCGGAGTAAAAAGCTATTGGCAGTTCTTGTTCTCCTTATTCCTTTAGTCAGGATAGAATGTTTTAACTTGTAGTCATCCTCAAATGCACTCTCACTGGTAGTTTCTATTACCATGTGTTCTCTTGAAACCTTGCCTAGCCTAGCTGTCAGTTGTGCTGAGTTACGAGGTACCCCCCCCCCCTTCCCTTCCCTCAGTTTTTCATATGACCTCTATTGAGCTTCTTCTCCTGTATTGTTTATCTTTGGAGGATTTTTTCACCCACACTTTTCTCACACCTCTGAGAAACATGCCAGCATAAGTAGATTAGGGTGTTACCATTATGAAATACATATGCTTTTTGTTCCTTTTTGAAACAACCAGCAAATATTGCTTTGTTTTCTTGCCTTGCTTCCCTTGTCTACTAGTTTACTCATTCCTTTTTATTTTACCAAGCCAGATGTAGATGTATGCAATGTAGGTCTTATTCACCAACTCACTGACTCTATTTTGTTATGGCCAAATCTCCAATCGTATCTGTTGAGGAGGTTATCTTGGATCATTGGTTCGTCATCTGTGGGACCCTTGAGTTCAACTGATCCTTCAGTCTGGTCTTAATGTCTTTTATCCTACCTACAAAGTAGCTTAGAAATTACAATTTTTTTATAACGTAACACAAATTACAAAAAAAATGGAGCTGCTATGTAAAGACATCGGTAAACATGAAAAATGTGAGTATAATCCTCAAATTAGCAACAAACAAGGTCAAAAATTGTACCATGTTTAATAATTTTGTGTTTTTGCCTCTTACGACATTCAGTTACAACCCACAAACTTGGTACAATCACTCATGTTCTATGTAAGATATATGGGTGACCCCAGCAGTAATTAGTGAGATTAATTATAACATTGATGCCATTTTGTTTAATTTTTTGTTTGTGTTATATGTTATTAGGAACCCTGTAACTAAAAAAAAACATGAGCCCATAAGTAATTTGGTACACAAATGCTTTTTGAAAAATTTGTATTTTGATCAGATGAAGAGCATTTACTAAACAGTTAAAATGTCATAATTCATATTGTTATGCCTCCAGTTGTTAGTTGATTTTCCATAACTTCGTTCCGATGAAACTTTAGCGACACAAGTCCTTACTTAATAAAACTGGTTTATTCTTTCCGAATACAACTTTACAATACGCTTATTTTCAATGGTCGCGCTATAACAAATGCTATATCTCACGTGGCCAACAATATTTTGTCCGCATACATTCAATTACTCATTACACTGTTCCCGTCATGTTGTGACCGTCTTATATATATATACAAGACTAACACATTCTTGAAGGAACAGGATATTTCTAGAAAACGTGGCGTGACACTAGTCACGTGACCTCGCTGAC
>NW_013667569.1:195223-197270 GCF_000517525.1 Limulus polyphemus
CACGTGACCTCGCTGAGGCAACAATATTAAGTAAGTCAAACTTTGATGATTTGTACTGTTTCTTCATTTTTGTTAATCTGTAAATTTCCTTAACTATTTATATCATGAAATTGGAGAAAAATAACTACATATATTTTTCTAGCAGTGGAATAAAAGTAATATTTACAGTATTAAATATCCTTATGAACCAAATATACAATCTTTAATAGTTTATCTTTAAACATAGATAAATAAAACATTATTTATTATAAAAACAATCACTTTAATTGCATGTGTTTCCCCTAAAAATTACTCTTGATTTGTTTACTGGGGATTCACAAATTAGGGGTATGTAAAATAGCGTTTCAGATCTACCCTTTGATATTTTTTTACAAGTCAGTACCCAAGAGTTTGCTTGTTTTACAATAAAGCCACTTTGGGCTATCTGCTGTGTCTACTATGGGGAATTGAACCCCGGATTTTAGCGTTGTAAATCCGTAAACCTACCGCTGTCTCTTGGACAATGTACCTGTCCAAGAGACCTTTCATTCTGTACTATAGCACCCGTGTTAGGCTTGACGGTGAAACACAAAAGATTTCTGAAACGCCATTTATATATCTAGTATAATGTTCTAAAATTTGCGATTTAAACGTCGAAACATTAGAAACCAATTAAAATATTAATTTCTAATGCTTTGCCGATTTTTGGCATTGAAATTTTTAATAAGTTAACGTGAATATTTTTCAAAAATCTTAGGCCTTTTTATTTCTTAGTCGCAGGAGTTCAGTGTTCAAACCGTAATGAATAAAATTATAACTATTTTATTTATCATACAGTTCTGGATGAAAGAAAAACCCGATGTCAGGAAATTGTGTACACAATGCAAAGCTCCTATTGAAAAGAATGGAGGTTGTAATCACATGACTTGCTGGAAATGTCGATCCCACCTCTGTTGGCGCTGTATGAGGATCTTCCCTACTGGAAATGATGTGTACCAACACCAACCTCACTGCTTAGCAAACGTAGCCCTGTAGCTACAAAGAGCTAAGAAGTTTTTTTTTTTTCGAAAATAAATTGACAACATGTTATGTTTTTCTTCTTTCAGGGTAGTTAGAAGCATGAATAATTATTAGTATTAATTGTGTTTTTAATTGTACTACATCTGCCTTTTCGATCATATTCGAATACATTTTAACGTTTAATTTTGAGTTACTGTATTTTCTAAGGCGTCTGATCACCACCTCGATTATTCGTACCTATGAGATACGTTTCCCATAAGCTTGTTTCAATTAGTACGTTAATAATATTGGTATTGATGTCTGTTAAATATTTTGTACCTCCCAGTTATTCTGTTGTTTTTTATATGTTTAACCTCAGCTATAAACTTGTGACCAAGACCAAATTGTACGTTGTCCTTTACTGTAATTGTGTCAGCATAATCTTGTTTTCTGAATTTCGTAGAATTATTGTAATTGACTTTAAGGAATGCTGCCGAAAAGACTGGATTAAATTTCCTTATTAAAAAAAAATACAAGAATAGTTGTTATAGGAAATATTCATTAATATAATTAACACCAGTTTGAAATTATATAATTATAAAGTAAAAGGCTAAATAAGTGTTGGTTAGTATAAAAACTAGCATAAACGAAGCCCTAAGGGCGGCGGTTTGTGCTGGTAATTACTGATAAAACTTTTTAAAACGTAAACGTTTTCTACAAGAGAATTTTTTTCTGGGCAGTACTGCACAGGTAAAGTGTTTGGATTGTGTTAATATAAATTCTAATGTTTTTATTTATTAAGAGTGGTAAACTTTATTAACAAAAAAATGAAATTTCTTTTAAGAACTCTATATTTTTAGTACTATCTTTACAACTTACACCAATAAAGATATAATCAAACCCTCACGTACAGCCCTAGTGAAAGTCATGTGCCCGTTGTGAGGAGAGTAGCGTTATTTAAAATTATGTTTTATGATAAAGAAATGTTTGTCGCACATACCGTAGTTATTTTTCTGTCTGAATCCTGTGCCCGGCATGGCCAGGTTGATAAGGCGCTCGACTCACAATC
>NW_013667569.1:197777-207466 GCF_000517525.1 Limulus polyphemus
CTCGTGTAGCTTTGTGCGAAATTCCAAAACAAACAAACATACAAACTGTCTGAATCCAAAGTGTGATTTTTTTAATGGATTTTTGTTTGTGGTACTATTCAACAGATGGCGCCACATTGCATTTATTATTTCGGTGACATACATAGAAACAGATATACGCGCTACGTCCATTATAGTAAAATATTGTTCACCCTAGATGTGGCAAGATGTAACGACAGCTAGGGTTTCTTTTGTCGAAAAATAGCCTGTGAATTATCATTCAATATTAATAGCTTTATACTGTGAGAATTGGAAATGCCACTGATTTGAAGAGAAAGGGTTGAATATATATTTTGCTAATAATACGAAGCTCTCGGGGCTGCATTGTTTTAGAGCAAAATAATGAAATTGTCATACTAATATTAATGCAAATTTACCATATTATTGTCCCTCCTCTCCTCTCCACCTTTTTGATAGCACTGTCGGTACACGCAGGTCATGTAGCAGACGGTCTACTGACGACAGACAGAAGTAACATAACGAATATTATCTTAGGTATAGAGCAGAAACGTTAATATTTGTCCCAGTTTGTACACCTTCTTGATTTAAGCTATTATAGCATCGATTGTAAAAACAATCGAAGACCGGTTTTTAGTTACAAATATATTTAACAATTTATCTAAAGAAAAAGTAGATGAGTTACAATTAATGTTTTTAACTTTGGAAGCCGTTATTTTTATTTTTGTCTAGTATATATTTTTTACAAAGGTCAGTAAATGCAGAAAACTATTACTTGTTCGGATAATTAAAGTATTGGATGAATATTCTCATCAAAATAATTGTATTTTGATAACGTTTCAAGTTTTTTGTATTAACCAGGTGGTTAGGACGCTCAACTCGTAATCTGCGGATTCGAATCCCCGTCACACCAAACATGCTCGTCCTTTCAGCCGTGGGGCGTTATAATATAACGGTCAATCCCACCAATCGTTGGTAATGGAGTAGCCCAAGAGTTAGTGGTGGGTGGTAATGACTAGATGCCTTCCCTCTAGTCTTACACTGCTAAATTAGGGACGGCTAGCGCAAATAGCCCTCGTGTAGCTTTGCGCGAAATTCAAAATAAACAAACAAAACCAGGCGGATAATTAACCAGAGAACTTACGAGTGATCCAGTTTTTTATTATTAATGTTTACAACAGAAAACTATATAAAGTACACAGAGTTAGAAAAACCTAAGATTATTTATATTAATTTTGGCTATTTCTGTGGTATTATGAAGCTGTACATAAGGGATTTCAGACAGTCAGCAGGTTCTATACTAATAGTCGTTATAACGGCATATAGCTTGAGCATTTGCTGTTGAACTTAAGTTTCTCATACATATAGATAAGGTTTTTTTGTTCATGGAAGTTAAACACAAAATTGGGTAAGAATATTTTCTTTCAACTCGCATAACTGAATTAAGAAATTAATTTAGCTCACATGAATTTTTTCTATAACGCAAAGCTTCTCTACGTACTTTTTGCCATTCTGCTAACTTTGGTACGCACTGGACAACGGGAACACCCAGTATCCACCTACCAAAAAGTACAAAATCACCAACAGCAGTATGAGAGCCACATTTTAATGGTCTGTAAAGAACGGCATAATTTGATTGACTTTGATTAAATGTCCGGACTGACCGAGATGTTTCATTTTTTTTATAAACCTGGGTTATATAAACTTTTAGTTCTGACCTATGGAGGGCGTCTTGATGACGAAGGGAATCCACTTTTCCTTGAAGTACTGTAAAATAGTAAATATATGTGTTAAACTAAATATTAACAGTTTTGAGGAGAATTATTGAAACCAAACTGTATACGTATATATCTATATATAAAATTATAAACTTATTGCTGTTGTATGTATATGATTATGATTGTAATTTTGAAATTAAGAAAACAAAGAAGCTTTCAGAACCACCATTGAAAAAAAGGGTTGATTATAAACGTTCATAAAGATTTTTTTTTAATGAAAATACCGAATATTTGAATGAATATGTAGATCAAAAAATGAATACATATTTCTGGTGGTTGAAAGATAAATAAAAAAATCATTGCATATAATGTGTACATCTTACTAATAAAATGTAGTAAATTAAAAATATCGTTTACTATTTGCACATTTGTATACACACACACGCCGTATACATCACTTACTCTCTGTTAGAGAGTATTTAATGATGAAATAGTGATACAGTATTACATACGAGTTCTCGTATTTGTATTTAATGTTAGTTTTTGATGGACTTGTGCAATTACGTATCTGATACAACACAGATACATTTAATAACCATATATATTTCTAATTAGTAGGCCCTGCGTGGCCAGGTGGTTCGAATCCCAGTGACACCAAACATGCTCGCCGCCCTTTCAGCCGTGGGGACTTTATAGTGTGACGGTCAATCACACCAAGAGTTGGCGGTGGGTGGTGATGACTAGTCTTACACTGCTAAATTAGGGACGGCTAGCGCAGATAGCCCTGGTGTAGCTTTGCGCGAAATCCATAACAAACAAACAATCTAGTGAGTGGTTGTAATTTATACATTTAACGACAATATATCGAAAGAATGAAAATGGTTAAAATGGAACCCAGTTTTTAGCAAATGTTAATTATATAGATTTATTTAAAATAACCAGGAGGTATAGCTTCTATATGTTTCGCGGATGTTCGTAATTATTATGTACATACCTTAAAATGCAGCTGATCACGCTACTTTTTTTTTCTTCTGACAATTCGGTTGATGATTCTGGTGTGAATTTATTACATGGTACGTACCACTGAACGTTTATGTATGTAAAGCGCCCCCAGTGGCACGGCGGTATGTCTGCGGACTTACAACGCTAGAAACCGGGTTTCGATACCCGTGGTGGGCAGAGCACAGATAGCCCATTGTGTAGCTTTGTGCTTAATTTCAAACAAACGAAATATATATGTAAATAGAGAAAGCCTTAAAACTACACAGTAAGAGAAGAACAGCCTTAAAACTACACAGTAAGAGAAAAACAGCCTTAAAACTACACAGTAAGAGAAGAAGTGTGAGTGATAACTCTTAACTTTCGGTAAACATCAAAGTGTGAACCTGGCTGTTAGAATTCGTCCTATGAATTCTCCAGAAGCAAGTTTACTGTTTTTATTTCACAAAATTGTTTTACGTGTGTGCTTATTTTGTACATTTATTATAAAATGTACCACATAAATCAGTCAGAAATCGTCATCTGAAAACAAAACATTCAAGCTTACCAAACTCACTGGTGCAAAAACTTTTCAGTAGTTTTTCTTCTGTACAGGGACGACAATCTGAAAAGAGAAGCAGTGTTTTTTTCTGCAGTAAAATACTTCAAACACCAACGGTAGTTACTACTATGATATATTTCTATAGTTCTTCTACTTTAAATTGTAAAATATATATGTTAAGCCTATTGGCTTCCAATGCTACACCGGGGTATAATTATCGTTTCAAGTGACGAGTTTTCGAATTAAATAACACATACTACCTATTAATATTGTTTCCAAATCACCGTTATAAGAGGCTTAACTGTATGTCTGATTTTCCAGCCCAAACTGTGATGATGAGCCTTAAATAGGCGAAACTGCAGTCCACAGCAGAAGGTACGGCCAATCAAAGAAAACATTACGTCTCTACGTCACAGATTCTCTTTTCAATTTTACCTTTGGTGAATTTAAAAGGAAATCTGTGACATACAAAAGCTACCTATATTGATCAGAAACTAAAAATTAACCTAGTACATTAGTGGTTTTCAACGCTTCGTCAGTTTAGGATACCACTTCATAAAGAAATACTAAGAATGTACAAGTTAAAAACTATTATGTTTCAATAAAAAAGGCTTATTTAGTTTAAGAATAAAATGACAGGGTGATTGACTCATTCTTTCTTTCTTTCATGGATTAACCAGTATCCGTGGAATAATGAACATTTACTTCAGAAGATCTTCACTCCTATGGCTGCATTAAGACATTATAATACCAAAACTCGGGTTTCTATACCTGCAGTGGGCAGAGCACAGATATCTCTTTGTGCTCAACAATAACCCGCGGCCTGCAGAGTATCAAAGTCCTCGGGGCCTAATAGACACGAAGTTATTTAGTTTCAATTAACACACGATGTACGAATCAACCATACATTTTATTTATTTGTTTTGGGGAGGGGGGGGGGAGTTCCGGAAAAGCCCTTTCCGGTATTCAAGATATTTCTATTCAGAATACACCAAACGACTTGACCTCCGGAATCAAACGAGCATATCCACTTCTCATTATTCGTAGTCTACACTGTTTTACGATTGACTCTCTGAGACTATCCATGACTTTTAACCCAACAAAATACTCCACTTTTACACACCTTCCAAGAAAGTAAAGGTCGTATAAAATGTATAGTTCTTAGGAGTTTACTTGAGTATTGGATTTGATATTCGTTGGACGTAAGTCTGGGAACTAATCAATGCACCCCAGGGAGAAGATGCGGAGGAAGAAGTCGATGAGATTGAAGGTAAAAGACGCAAATGAAGATAAGTCCAATGCGTCGCTGAGCAGTGACAGTGACACAGCAGATCAAGAGTCGACAGATGACGAAAACGGTTGCGACAGAGTTCAGGTCGGGTACGATCTTAGGTTTGGACTGTTGATTGGTGTGAGCATCCTGACACAGGCACAGTTGAGGCGGGGTAGGTGGAAAGTACAACGTAATGTGTCTGATGCTGATGAGAAGAATGAAGTTGAGTCACGTATTTTAGTATCGATCGTAACAATAATCCAGGACTGGTCTTTAGTTACAAACATATTTAACAATTATTTGGGGAGCAGTCTGGTTAACTGGACATTGTTGAAGTCAGGAGTGGCAAAGAGAACATGTACAACTTTGTCCCAAACGACTACAAGCTGGCTTTCTCGTTCCCATGTGGGTGGGCAACTCGACCACTCAGAGGTCAAATGTATGCATGAAAACCATCCACGAATTTCGAGAGGACATCAAAGAGCTATTTGAGCCTGGTGAGACAGATTCCTCTCGCAAGAGAGGCCCAGGAAGGATGCTAGAATATTTGTTAAAGAAGTATCCAGGGAGATATGATATTCCATCTAAAAGAGAAATCAGAGCAGAGATAACTCGTTGTAGAAACTATTCAAGACTGTTGCAAGATCTTCAAGGAGTCGCATATTTACCATATTTCAGCTGTATGTTTTGGTGAAGCTTGTGTAGTCCACACCAACAATAAAACCAGTTGCAGGATTTTCAAACCGAGAAGTAACTGGAAAAAGGAGGACTAAAGAAAAATAAAATTCAATATGTTAATAAGTGTTTAAATTAACTTCTTTACAAGTCTCCAGGTGGGATAGTGGTAAGTAATGGATTTATAACGCCAACATCGGGAGTTCGATTCTCCACAGTGGACACACCAGATGGGCTTTGTTCTGAAACATAAAATTATTTACAAAATAAATGAATGAGCTGAAAGTGACGGCTACCACAGAGCAAAAGACATCGAGTAGAAAAAGAGGATTTTCTGCATCGTGAAAAAACAATTAATGAAGTATCTGAACTTGACATGTTGGATACTGTTTCACAAAATATAGACGAAGGAGAGTCACGTTAGAAAAACGTGGACCGTATAAGTTATTGTGGTATTTTTCCCACCTATGATTTTAGTTGGTTGTGTTTTAATGAAACTGAGAAATAGATGGCGATTCTTAATCACAAGTGAATTTTCGATTTCATGTGCTTTAAAGCGGTTCAAAACGATACCTGCAGTGGGCGAAATGTCCAAAAAGCCGTCCGAGCTGGAGACAAAAAAAAAAAAAAAAGCGAAAGAAGAGGAGGGAGGAGAGGTTCAGTATTTACATTTGCAAGGTTCTCAAGAAGGTCCATCCAGATACTGGAATCACCAGCAAAGCCATGTCCATCCAGATGCTGGAATCACCAGCAAAGCCATGTCCATCCAGATGCTAGAATCACCAGCAAAGCCATGTCCATCCAGATGCTAGAATAGCCAGCAAAGCCATGTCCATCCAGATGCTGGAATCACCAGCAAAGGCATGTCCATCCAGATGCTAGAATAACCAGCAAAGACATGTCCATCCAGATGCTAGAATCACCAACAAAGCCGGTCCATCCAGATGCTGGAATCACCAGCAAAGCCATGTCCATCCAGATGCTGGAATCACCAGCAAAGCCATGTCCATCCAGATGCTGGAATCACCAGCAAAGCCATGTCCATCCAGATGCTGGAATCACCAACAAAGCCATGTCCATAGTGAACGAAATTTTCGAGAGAATAGACGCCGAAGCTTTTCGTCTTGTTCACTAAAACAACAATTAACTACCGCGAAGAGAGAGATCCAGACTGCAGTATGCCCGCTTTTACCTGGTAACACAATATAATAAACGAATTTCAGTGCCACAACATCTCCTGGGTTTCATTTCTTCGTCTGATCTTCTCTCGTATTGAGTCTTATTTGCAGCTTGAGACTAGCATTCAGTTCGTGGATTTTCCAGAAGGGTTGAGGCATCTCGTCACGTGACAAGTTTAAATCTTCACAAGTTAAGTTAAATGAAGTATTTTTTTTATGAAAGTCTCTATCAATTGGCCACGAAGTGGGGTGAAGATATACAAGAGTTTCTGAATGCCCCTGGTTATCTTTCAGACCCCTTAACCAAAATAACTACCACGGATCGGAGCTTGCAGTAATAAGAGCACAGATATCTCGTGCTCAACAATAACCTCCAAGTCCTCAGGGCCTAATGAACACCAAGTTATTTGGTTTCAATTAACTCGACATTTTGGAACTGGTTAATATGCAATTTTTATAACGCTTAAAAAGAAAGATCTTACCATAAAATTCGTCTTTCAAAGATTCGGATGAAACACTCTGGAGATCATAGTTGAAGGCCGCTATTTCTTTAAGTAGTCTTTTATTGGCTTGTTCTGCCTCCACGTACAGCGCTACCTGGCCATAATGCGAAGTGAAACATCTGAACAGTTCCGAAGGTTTTCCATCAGTTTTACTAAACAGTAAATGCAGTTTCCTGTGTCCTTCCACATAAATTATGGCCCCACTAAATCGGGCGTCTGTCCGAAGGCATCCATGAAAATCGTGACCTGATGTACCAAGACGTAACGACACACGCAGCGCCCCACGTGGATATTGCCACTGAATTCTGCCTTGCCTACATCGCAGGTACACAGGTTGAATTTCTTGTTCATCTTGGTTTAGTCCGCTTTGAAAATATAACGAAAGAAAACGTGCGTTGAAAATTTGTTATATAATATCAATAACTTCCAAAACTAATCGTTTGCTCATAGCATTTTATGCAAATATGGAGTTTTTTTTTTAGTTAGCTAATCGTATAATTAGCGTTATAATAAATTCAGAAATGGCGAATTATACACAATATTTTAGGCCATGATGAAATGTTAGAAATATCTTAACATTTGAAATTACTGTTAACATTACTTCCAACGTATATTGAGAGTTTCTACAATAAGCTTTATTACATACTGTAAAGAAGCCAATGACACAAGTTCTTATAGGTCACTTACACGATAATGTCAACACCAGATCAAATTATTTAGCTAAAAGCAAACCCATACGGCTAAATATACTAACAAAACATGCCATACGCCATTATGCGAACTCTAATTTTATAGACAGCAAAGTTTATAAAAATCAGAAACCTTTTCAATTCGTCAAGGTTTACTTAAAGGTAGAATGAAGATAACATTACTTAAACCTAATAATGATACATTTAACCACCTAAAATCTAGCTGTTTACACTTAAGGATGTAATTAACACTTTATATTGTGTTTTACAACACCCGTTTTCGGTACTACATGTTTATCCCAATATGTTTCAGAATTACTAATAAAAATTGTGTTCATTAAATTTCCAATTTATTTCGTCGACCTTTAATTAAAAAAAGTTTTTTATGTCTTAATGTTGTTGTTGTTAAAGCACAAAGCTATACAATGGGTTATCTGCACTCTGTAACTGATGAAAATCAAAACCCGGATTGTAGGATTGTAATTCCGTAAACTTACTGCTGACCCACGTTTTACTGAATAACGTAATCCTGAACGTTTGAAAATTTCTTATATTTCTAAGGATCTTTAAACAAAGAATTTAATTTTTGTTGTATGTTTTGAAATTATGAATAATTTTTCAACAGAAAAATACAAAAACATATTTATTGTTATCATTAATAAAGTACTGCTTTTTCTGACTCAGAAAATCAGATGTCGCTCTATGTACCATATCCAAACAGGACGTTGGTGACCATGGTCTTCCATAGATCTCTCCCTCTCTACATACCATATCCAGACAGGACGTTGGTGACCATGGTCTTCCATAGATCTCTCTCTATGTACCATATCTAAACAGGACGTTGGTGACCATGGTCTTCCATAGATCTCTCCCTCTCTACATAACATATCTAAACAGGACGTTGGTGACCATGATCTTCCATAGATCTCTCCCTCTCTACATACCATATCCAAACAAGACGTTGGTGACCATGGTCTTCCATAGATCTCTCTCTCTCTCTCTACGTACCATATCCAAACAGGATGTTTGTGACCATGGTCTTCCATAGATCTCTCTCTCTCTCTATGTACCATATCTAAACAGGACGTTGGTGACCATGGTCTTCCATAGATCTCTCCCTCTCTACATAACATATCCAAACAGGACGTTGGTGACCATGGTCTTCCATAGATCTCTCCCTCTCTACATACCATATCCAAACAGGACATTGGTGACCATGGTCTTCCATAGATCTCTCTCTCTCTCTCTCTACGTACCATATCCAAACAGGATGTTTGTGACCATGGTCTTCCATAGATCTCTTCTTCTTGAGGCACAAAGAATTTCTAATGTCGATACATTCATCCATTTAAATAGACTCTTTACATAAGTCAATCTCTGTCTTCCATGGGGTTTCCTTTTTCCAGTTATGATCAGACTTTCAGTTTCTTCTTTCCTCATAATGTATCCAAGAAACTCCAATTGTCTTTTTCTGATGTTAGTCAGCATTTTCCTCTTACAACCTGCTCTTGACAAAATATCTTCATTTGAGATGTGACTTTTCCAACGTACCTTCAAGACGTGCCTTAAGAACCACAACTCAATTGCTTCAATTCTCTTTTCCATATTTGGTGATATTGTATAACATTCTGATGCATACTTGAGAACTGGTATAACGTAATCCAAAGCTCTTAACTTCGTCCCCATAGAAATTTTCTATTTGTCAGTATCATTTTTCATTTTCAGAAATGCATCTTTTGCTATCCCTGTTCCCATTGTTACATTTACCATCTGACGTTATCCAGCTTCCCAAGCAGTTGAATTTATTGACCTGCCTTATCTATTCCTATCTACTTTGATAATACATACAAGAATGATCTTCTTATATTTAATTTTTTTGTATATGTATATATACACAAGCATGTTTACAGATTATATTCGATCCTTTAAACAAAAAAAAGAGTGGGTTTTTAAAGGATCTTACAGTTTTAGTTTAGATTTTACTAATAAAAATAAAACACTAGTAGTGAAGAAGGTTAATAAACTGTTAGTCACTATAACAAACTTAATAGTTGTTAAATGTTATATTTTCAAAGAAGCTCACAAGTTAGTAGTTTGTTTGTTTTGAATTTTGCGC
>NW_013667569.1:208379-210230 GCF_000517525.1 Limulus polyphemus
ATGTTATACTTAAGGCTGAGATTTTACTTACATGTACTAAAGTAGAAAGTAGCTTAGGCTATGGTTAAGTGATTTTAAGTACATGTTATACTTAAGGCTGAGATTTTACTTACATGTACTAAAGTAGCAAGTAGATTAGGCTATGGTTAAGGGATTTTATATAAGAAAATCACAGAACAATGATTTGTATAGTTTTTAAGTGAAAAGATAAGTAATGTTACAATAACAGTTTCAAATTCTATGTGAGGAAATATCTGCTTTGAAATAGTCGATAAACTGAAATCTTACATGATTAATTTGCATTGAATCATTTATTTATGTTGTGATATGTCTGATGTTAATTCAGTTTGTTTTCACTTATTGTTAAGCTCTAACTGAAAAATATATGTAGAAAAATGTTAGAGAACTATGTTTACTGACTTTTAAATTTGGTGACATACAAAAATTCTAGTTAAAGTACGGTGAACATTACATTTATGTAGAAAATATATGATTATGTAGAATTTGAACCGTTTATTTTCAATATTAAGTATAATGTAAATACATAGTGACAATGTATCATAATTGACTTGTTCAACTTTTGTTTTAATAAACTTTTTCTGACATATTGATTACTCTCTTCTTTTAGTAAAACTGTGAGTCAGGTAAAGTGTTCTACATTCAAATGAAAGCATTATCTGTTTCAGCGAACACAAAAGGTGAAAAGCTTTTCTGAAACTTGATGTTCTCCCCTATATATTTTCTAAAACCAAAGTTTATCAAACCAGTCAGTGGTCTTAAATATTAAACACGTGACTCATATCAGGAATTGGCTGAAAGAGACCAAGCAAATGTATAGACCGTATATAGCTCTACTAGACAAAGAGGTAACAACAGTAACTGTTATTTACATAGATACTATAAACTCAACTGACTCATAAAGCTAAACCTGAAAATAAGCATCCTCTTCAGGACAAATCGTCTGATATATAGCAACACTTATTTTGTTTGTTACCATAACATTATTTCATATTCGTTAATTACATTTTCTGAGTCTATGAAAATTATAACATGAGATAAACTTTTGTTTGTTTTTGAATTTCGCGCAAAGCTACACGAGGGCTATCTGCGTTAGCATCCCTAATTTAGCAGTGTATGACTAGAGGGAAGGCAGCTAGTCAAAATATTTAATTATTCACTTTATCCGATTCATCTTAAAATAGGCCTTCATACCTGAATTTATTTAAGAATCCATAACATTTTCAAACATATTACTTTTTGGTTTCAGCATTACCTTGAACCTTTTTAAGACATTTTTGTGAAGAATTAATGAAACGTACAAGTTTTGTCTTTTTTATTAAATATTCATAAAATTCAGTACATGACTGTGTAAAGTGTGTTTTGACGATGAGCACTGCCGTCTCCACATTCAGACCTGCGTAGAACTAAATTTATCACCAAGTGCAGACGGAACTTTCGAGAGAATTTGGCAGCAGGAGAGTACGTGTTACAACGACAAGCAAGTCGAGTACAGTAGGCCTACTCCATTCGTGATTCAATGTGACTTCGATGCCTATATTATAAACCTGGGACATTTTGTGCATCCCGAAAACTTTTCTCTGGATACTGGGGCAAACTACGAAAGAACGAGACGTCTGGTCACTTTACTTATGCTCTATGATATTAAACCTACGACAGTGTTTATGTTTTCCATAAGCTAGTGTTGCGTCATCGAATCACATGACTACTGTGACGCAACGTTTCTAGAACTATCATGTACTTTGGCGAATGCTCTAGTGTTTGCTAGATGGGGTAGGCGGGTATATATATAAGAGGGGACAACGTGACGCGGGAAGGTAATGTGTGTAAAGA
>NW_013667569.1:211122-213264 GCF_000517525.1 Limulus polyphemus
AACTATAAATTACAATAAAACAATGTGCTACTTATAGCTAATAAAGATAACTATAAATTACAATAAAACAATGTGCTACTTATAGCTAATAAAGATAACTATAAATTACAATAAAACAATGTGCTACTTATAGCTAATAAAGTGACCTTACCTTCCATACCAATCGCAACTATCCACGGAAAATCCAATCACATCACAAAGTTTCGTCAACACCAGGTATGTGATTACAGAAAACGTGACGTGACACGAATAGATCGAGGATCGCATTTTTAATTCCAGATTGGATCATTTTAACGGACCTAAAGGACTAGCTGTGATGGGAGCTTGGGCCATCCATTCCGACGAAATATCTCATGATAGTTACCTGTACATAGATTCCTATTAGCTTGTGGCTGTACAGGTATACATTTATAAAACTTGACCACACCCTGTCTAACCAGATTTTATGTTAGTTTGAGTAGCTTAGCACTTTATATCTCGCGAGGCTGGGATGATTAAACTGTACTAACCTGAGGGGCAAACCTTTGTAAAGATGGGAGGCGTGGCAAGCGGGAAGCTGTCTGGGATCGGCATAGACACGTGCTGCTAGCGATAAGTAAGTTTAGGTCATTTTACATTCAAGTCTTAAATTATAAGCTCTCGCTTTGATGATTCGACCTCTCTTTTATGAGGAAACCTTTACAGAGCTGTAGAGAGCCATTAATGATTTCAATTCTTATAATATCAAATAGCATTTCTTTGAACTGAATGAATTGAGAATTAGCATTTACGTCTCAGAGTTTCTGTGCGTTTATTTTAGCGCAGAGCTAGCTACACGCGGGCTATCTTCTCTGTCCACCACGGGGAATCGAGTCCCGGATTTTAGTGTCGCAAATCCGTAAACTCACTGGAGGATTTCTACATGTCATAAAATATTGTGTCACCGCAATGTCAATAAATGTTAAAATTATAACAAAGCTTCTTCATAAACAACATTTGCAGTTTGCTTTCCATCTACCAACAAATAAAATGTTGAGATGATCCCTCTCTTGAACACCCTACATCCTACTGACCATGAGAAAAGCATAGTTGTTCATTAACAATCCAGCAACTTTCATACTTTGACCTTGAATCCCTTTAGAATATTCAACATTGTCCAAAGCGTCAACCTGCCAAGATTGTATGAGATTGACTCAATAGGCTGGGAATAATTAGCCAACAGGCTTTACAAGATAGAAATAGGGTTAAGTTCAGTTTTGACCCCCTTAGGACATTCCTCACAGTTCAAACTTTGGTTCAGATTGGCCCAATAGGCTCGGAGGAGTTAGGTTGTAAACAAACACACGTTTCGTCTTTATATATATATATATTGTTCTAAGGGTTTCTATTATTCGCTGGATCTTGCAAAGTCCAGTCCACTTAATGATAACGAAAGCTCTTGATTTCTCCAGCTACAGGTTTTACAAGATAGGTTATGTAACATTTAACGAGCGATAGACCTTGAATTCACAAATAAACGCTAAACAGGCACTTACTTGCTTCGTACACACGGTACTTCTCGTATCTCTATTACCTCGTGGAAACAAACTCAATCAACTGACCAACTAGCTGACAGACAAAATTAGCAAGAAAGTGTCGAATGGTTGTTCAGCGTCTACTGTAGTTCTGTTAATGTAGGCTTATCAGCGAACGTCAGTTAAGCTAATAATAGCTGGAGACGGCTTGAATGGGTAATGAAGAAAAACTTTAACATAAGTTTAACATAACAGGCAAATGTACAACGTTTCGACAAGGTTTTGTCATCAGCAGGTACAAGTTAGTTAAGCTAATTTATAAAACTCGTGGTTGAAGAAATAAAACACTTTAGTTACAATTAAGTAGAATAGACTATCATTCTTTTTTACCAAATAATAACTGGATGTATTAAAAATGGGGAGGGGTTCAGGTTGTTGGAAAGGGTGTCTTACAAACTATGAGGTTGTAATTAAAGAATATTCAGGAAGAGACAGGTGTTGCAAAGGTTTATCTATTTTAGAAAAAAGAAAACAAAACCTATACTCTAAAAAGTTCTGCACGTGAAATATGTCAAATCTAATCATATTATTGGATACAAGTAGAAGGATTTTTTTTTATGACGGAATACTTGGCATAATGTTTTATAGG
>NW_013667569.1:213538-219682 GCF_000517525.1 Limulus polyphemus
CTAGGGAATTCTTGAAGGAACAGGATATTTCTAGAAAGAGGTGGCGTGATACTAGTCACGTGACCTCGCTGACGCAACAGAATTATCTAGCATCTGATTGGATGCTCTAAACTTTTCTGTTAATTATAAGGCGTGTACTAGAAATAGCACACGAAGAAATATTTGTTGGATTGTTCATTCAAGGAATGATGTTTCTGTACATGCAATGATTCCATACAATTGCTTGAGAATTCTATACAAAAAGGTTATTATGAAAAGGAATTTATAGGTGTTTTTGATGAGATGAACTCAGTGATTACAAACAGACATGTCTAAGAGAAGCTTGATAAATCATAACAACAGTAACCAGAGTAATTTTAGTTATATAATGACGAACTGAAGAGAGCCTAGTGGTTAGTGTGCCGGGCTACGGGGCAGAAGTTCTAAGGTTCCAGCAGCAATATACACGATACGCTTCATCAGCTGTGCAGTTTTGTAATTATCCACTCAATCCCACTATTTAGTTAGAGTAGGCGTAGAGTTCTGCTGACTGGTTGCCCTTACTCTGGTCAGCAGCTCTAAATTAGGAACGGCTATGCCTAAATGTTTTGATAATCTGTAATTTAAAGGAATGTGACATTATATTAATAAATCGAGTTTCAACTATCGCAACGGAGAGAGAAAATTATGAGACAAAAATATACTCAAAACAAATAGATAAACTTAAGGTAGATGGTGTTATCAAGAAGATGAAGATACATAAAACTTTAAAAAATGTACGATAAAAATTCAGACGTGAAGAATTTAGAGAAAAAAAACGTGACAAATTAAGAAAAGGATTTAAAACTTGTGCAAAAAAAAAGAAAATAAACTAAATTCAGAGAATAGCGAAATTATGTTAAATTATTTCGAAAAAGCACATAACACTACAATTTTATTCTGGAGACAATACTTAATAAGATGAGGGGGGGGGGTCAGATTATTACTAATCCATCATGATGTAATTATAACATTATATAAGCCAGATTAAGTATGTTTATGTAGAATGATCTGCTGATAAACAGTAAGTTAATTTGTTTGTTTGTTTTCAATTTCGCACAAAGCTACACGAGGGCTATCTGCGCTAGCCGTCCCTAATTTAGCAGTGTAAGACTAGAAGGAAGGCAGCTAGTCATCACCACCCACCGCCAACTCTTGGGCTACTCTTTTACCAACGAATAGTGGGATTGACCGTCACATTATAAAGCCCCCACGGCTAAAAGGACGAGCATGTTTGGTGTGACGGGGATTCGAACCCGCGACCCTCAGATTGCGAGTCGAGCGCCCTAACCATCTGGCCATGCCGGGCCCACTAAATTCATAAACAACATTTCAGGATGTGATATGATTATGTATGATTTGTTTGCTTGTTTTTGTAATTTTTGTGCTAAGCCACACAAAATACTATTTACGCATATTGTCCCTACTTTTGAGTTTACAAATTAGAAGGCAGCTAGTAAGCAGTAACCCACCGCCAACTCTTGAGATACTCTTGTCTCATTGGATTTGGTCGTCACCTTTACAATGTATCCGTGGCGCCAAAGAGCAAAGCGAGTTTTTTTTTTGCGGCAACGGGACGCGACCCATAAACCCTAAAGTTCTTAGACTGGACACGATAACTACTAGACCACAACTAGCCTCAGTTACGGATGAAGTTGAAAGAGTCGTTAAAAGACAAAGAAATGCCTAACTCCAACATTGATGGAGCTTTACTATAATTGTATAAGTATAGTAAAGATATAACCTTGTCTACTTTAATTACGGTTTGAATATTGTTTTGGGTGAAAGTGTTTGGTATTTTCAACTGGGATGTCACATTATGCGAACATAGGCAAAACGGCCACGTCAGAGACCCCCAACGTTCATTCAGATGTAGCTAACCCTAATTTAGAACTTTCTAGATGCATTTTATTTATTTTCATTACCTTAAAGTATACAACGTACAACGTAAAATCGCCTTGTCTTACACAAAATCGTTTACAAGTAAAAATATTACGAAAATGTAGGTGAACATTTATAATTGAAAACTGAAAAGAAAAAACAAACAACGAAAAAAGAAATCCATCTCCGTGAGATTATCAAAACCGCCAAATGATACGTATGTATATAGTTGAATGACGTCAGAAAGAAGAAACCACTGAAACTGAACTGTTGTTCGGTTTTGTGAGAGCCAACGGGCCACCAGAAAAGTGTCAAAGCGAGAACATTTTCTCGGTAGATTCTTATCAGGAAAGCCTGATTATATTCATATTATACAAGAAAGCCTTTTTCTAGGAAGGTTTCTTGTCAACATTCAACAAGGAACACCTGGTCACCAGTTGTTGTTTTTTATCAGACCAGGTGCTTAACAAAGTTATAAACTAGACCTTTATCGAAGATAGCATCTCGATAGAGAGAAAGATCGTGTTACAAACCACGTACACATTTACATAGACCTTTTTTTAAGCCTGATTTTTGTTGTTTTGTATTTTGAAAACCAAAATAAAAGAAGGTTTATACGTCACATACCACGAAAACAGTTATGTTTTCAATGGTCCTTATTTAAAATGAATCAGCTGTACATCCCTTCTCTAACTTCAGCTCCGACCGTTTGAATTATTCTATCTGTCTATCTATTCGTGGTACTGACACATTCTAATCTAAAAGAAAAGTATTTAATCTATATTATTTTACGGATCTTACTTTAAAAAACTGTTTCCTATTCTCACCATTTGGTGCTGACAGGTAAAGTAATTTATGAATAAAAAAATGGTCAGTTTTTTTTGTTTTTAATCGCTATTTAAATTTGGTCGGCAAAGCACGGACAGCCAACTGTGTAGCTTTGTACTTAACAACAAACGAACTCTTTAAGTGTCGTTGTGTTTGGAAACTGAGATCATAGGTACGATACTACTGAGTTAGCACATCTGGTAAAGCAGTAGGTATCTTTTTATATATACTAGAAACATTTATAACTGATCATGAAATAGCATGCTCAGTACCTACTACTATCCTCTAACACTCAACTTGCCAGTCAGATATAACAACATCTTAATTCATTACTTAACTCTGATATCCAACTACTAAGTCAGATGTAACAAAATATGTTTATTACTACTCTCCAAACCTAACTTACAATATCCCACTTAATTACTACTCTCCTAAACCCAACTAGTATATCACATCCAACAATATCTTTATTAATACTCTCCTAAACCCAACTAGTATATCACATCCAACAATATCTTTATTAATACTCTCCTAAACCCAACTAGTATATCACATCCAACAATATCTTTATTACTACTCTCCTAAACCCAACTAGTATATCACATCCAACAATATCTTTATTAATACTCTCCTCCAACTAGCATGTCAGATCTAACTGAAGAAGAAAGGCCCACCTTTCGAAAGCTTTCGGGTTATAGGGTTTATATCATCTTGTATGAAGACTTCTTGAACCTACGTGTTTTTCTGACATCATGAATTACTTCACTGATACTCTTCCAAGTAGTATTTCACATCTAACAATATCATACTTCATTGATACTCTCTTCCAACTAGTATGTCACAGCTAACAATATCATACTTCATTGATACTCTCATCCAACTAGTATGTCACAGCTAACAATATCATACTTCATTGATACTCTCATCCAACTAGCATGTCACAGCTAACAATATCATACTTCAGTGATACTCTCATCCAACTAGCATGTCACAACTAACAATATCATACTTCATTGATACTCTCATCCAACTAGCATGTAACAACTAACAATATCATACTTCAGTGATACTCTCATCCAACTAGCATGTCACAACTAACAATATCATAATTCAGTGATTCTCTCTTCCAAATAGTATTTCACATCTAACAATAGCTCACTAAATTACTATTCTCTGAAACCGAACTAGCAAGTCAGATTTATGAATGAAGTCTCAAGTCTCGAGCTTTATTACGCTCATGTTTCTCTTTGATCGTGCTAAAATCCCATAATAGATATATATTCCTTTTTATCTTAAGATTTCCGTTTGACAAAAATTTAACCATCTATAACAACAAGAAGCATGTTATTTATTACTTTATGGAAGATAAAATGAGTTACTAAAGTTACTAAGGCTGAAGTTTAATGACGTTCATTTACTGAATAACAGTGAAATAATAGTCATCAAACATCTGTACTTTTTTCAATAATTCTGTTTTAGCTACATTTCTGACGAAAGTATAAAACTGATTCCCTGCCGTCAAGCACATAAGTGATTATAGACATACGCATAAGTAGGGTGTGTGTGTGTGTGTAACCATATATATAATTAACACTAGAATGGACAGTTACTACTCTTTATCATTAAGGAGCATGTGCGCATGCGGCCGCCATTGCTATGTGTTGAAGTTCCAACTGACAGACAGTGTAAAATGGCTGAGAGTGACAATCGTCCGTCTAAGTCACGGCCCGAAAGAACGACAGGAACACATTGTTATGCCATTAACTGTTAAATACACCGTAACCAAGAGTCGAAGGCGGAGAGTGTTACATTCCACAACTAAGTAAAAGCTTTTTTTCTATAATATATTAAGTTAAAGTGGACAACACCGCCATGGACATGATTGTGACATCGAACTGGTGTGGATGTTTACATCTAGTTTCAAAGTATATATGCGAGTATTTTTTGGAAGGCATTTCATCTACAAAAGTCGGCATGACAGTTTGACAACTTTTGATTTGAAATGCTGATAATATTAAGTGCTCATATAAGTCGAAATAACCACCCATGACATTCTAATGTCGCCTACTGGCCAGGCAATATTGTATATAGAGACGCCTCCACAACACATACTGTCTATAGATACAAGTTCTCTGTAGATTAACTTTCGATGCTATCACTGGGTGTCAAGGTAGAAGTTTATTAAATATTAGCTGGAGTACCCGTCCCCTAAACGGAAGTTATGTAAATGCATGATTAATGAAAGGTTATCTTAGATTTGTTTTGTTTTGAATATCGCGCAAAGCTACACGAGGGCTATCTGTGCTAGCCGTCCCTAGACTAGAGGGAAGACGGCTAGTCATCACCACCCACCGCCAGCTCTTGGGATACTCTTTTTACCAAGGAATAGTAGGATTGACTGTCACATTATAACGCCCCCATGGCTGAAAGGGCTAGCATGTTTGGTGGGACAGGGGTTTCGAACCCGCGAGTCAAATGCCCTAACTACCTGGCCATGCCAGGCCTGGTTACCTTAGGACATAGAAAGTTGCTTCCTTTATATATGTACTCGTAAAAAAACGCCCATAAAAATCGTAAAATGCAAAACTGAAAATATATATGTACCCCGTATGGACCTAATAAACCTCCATACCAATTTTGGTGAAGATCCATCCTCATCCTGAGAAGTAGCTACATGAACATATAACAGACATGATAGGAAAATGTACTGGTCATGCAAATTTCGGTAAGACGCACAGGTACTTACAGCAAATATTGGACATATATTATGGTATGCAGGTAAGACAACGTCAGACTAACGAAATGGTAATAAAAAGTGACACGTCTCGTTTGTTTTTAAGTATATACCCATAAGGTTGACCTATTTAAAACTTACAACTATATTTGCACATGAATGTTTATATAATTTGTAATTTCATAACTTGTCATATTTTTTCTGAAGTCAACATCTGTTAAATATATCAGACTATTTTCATGCAAACACTGTTTTCATGCTTTAATATGCACGTCTTGTACTACACTGGTTATATATGACCTTTCATGTAAAATACAATGTTTTGCATAATTAAGTAACCTGACTTTGTTATGTCGACATTCAAAGGTGAATCCCACTATGGGGAATGATATTTGGTATCAATGGCAGGGTGATCTTGAGAGCCACTGTTCTAATGAGGAGAACGTCAGAATTTCACCAAAAATATTTTGTTCTGATTACAAAATTATAATATTAGTGAAATATCTTAAACTGGGTTTCACTGAGATGATAAATTTACAGAATCATGAGGAATTCTTTATTTATTTTCTTTACAGTAAGAGACTGGTTAAGTACATGAGTTAAGTTTGGATAGGCCCGGCATGGCCAGGTGGTTAGGGCGCTCGGCTCGCAATCTGAGGGTCTCGGGTTCGAATCCCTGTCAC
>NW_013667569.1:220177-226158 GCF_000517525.1 Limulus polyphemus
GAAATTCAAAACAAACAAACAATAAATTTGGCGCTATATTATTATTATAATGGCGCTTGCGATATATACGCCCAAAACTCGGATCTCGGAAAATGCCGCACCGATCATCACCAATCATAACTGGGTAATATTTTTATAACTAGCCAGTATTTCTACAGCTGAGCAATAAATAAAACAATTGAAATTTCCACAAAAATGATATGTTTCAGACTTAACTAATAAAAATTACAAAAAAGGAGGAAGTTTCAAATATAAAACAATCAAAAACAAACTATAAAAAAATATTTGTTTTTCTTTAGTGAAAATCTCATGTATGTTGCAACAGGAAAGCAAGGTATTTTCATGGATGGTGAACATTACTGATTATCAAGTATGAGTACATTGTTCTAGAACTATCAGACAATTCCAGAAAAGGCCGAAGGCCCAATAGTCTTCCGCAGGAACTAGCAGTTATACCTGCCCGGAGAACGGGTATTTCTTCTAGTTGTTTTAATGTTACAGTTGAATTTTTGTCACTGGCGATTATTTTTATTCTCAGTGATATTTTTGTTTGTCAAAGCTTAAGAAATCTAGAAAGTATGTAATGCTGCTTATTATATATGTGTGTGTGTATTTGCAAGTGAATTTAACAACAACGTAATTGACAAAGCTTGCAATAAATTGGTTTAAAATTGTATTATTATTACTGATAAGATTTGTTTTATGAATTATTAAAGTTTGTATTAAAATTGAACTTAATTCTAAAAGTTCAAGATAATAAAAAATATAAATATTTTTATCAATAACTTGATCGTTGATTGATGAATTATATCATTACTGTATTCTTTGTTGTTTGAAAGTAAGACACAGACTATGGAGGTGTATGTGTGTTTTGGGGGGCGGATCCGAAATCAAGAACAAGCCTCCCAGTGGCACAGCGGTATGTCTGCGGACTTACAACGCTAGAAACCGGGTTTCGATACCCGTGGTGGGCAGAGCACAGATAGCTCTTGTGTAGCTTTGTGCATAATTAAAAACAAACAAATCAAGAACACATGTAGGCCTAACTAAACTGTGAGTGACTGTCAGTCCAGTACATGGTCTACAGCAAGGTTCATGTCAGACTGAAGAAACACATTAGCAAACGGAAATATCCCGATGACTCAGCGATAAGTATAAAAGCTTATAACACTAAAAATCTAGCTTAGATACACGGCAGGACACAAATGTCCCATTGTGTAGCTTCATAGTTAATTCCAAACAAGCAAATGAAAGAAGTAATGAATATAATGTTATACAGGCTCGCTCTGCAGCACTGTATATAACGATCCTTAACCATCAAAATGCAGTTGAGATTCAAAAGGTTGTAATATCCTTACACGCTTCAGAAGTAATATTACACTATATTTGGATAACCACACTTCAAACATTGCTGAAATGTTAAAGGATAGCGAATAAACCAGTGAATTATACTTATGACTTCACTACCTCATGAAAGACTCAGTGAACCATAATTATGACTTCACTATCTCATGAAAGTCTCAGTGAACGATAATTATGAATTCACTACCTCATGAAAGACTCGGTGAACTATGATTATGGCTTCACTACCTCATGAAAGACATAGTGAACTATAAGTATGGCTTCACTACCTCATGAAAGACATAGTGAACTATAATTATGGCTTCACTACCTCATGAAAGAATATGTGAACTATAATTATTGCTCCACTACCTCATGAAAGACATAGTGAACTATAATTATGGCTTCACTACCTCATGAAAGAATATGTGAACTACAATTATTGCTTCACAACCTCATGAAAGACTCGGTGAACTATAATTATGGCTTCACTACCTCATGAAAGACTGCGAAAATACTTTTAGAACTAAGAAGATGTGAGGAATGAAAAAACGTGAGTTATTTAAGAAAAAAATACCTCTTCCCTCTTTTCATCCTCTAGGTGGTCAGGACGCTCGACTCGCAAACTGCAGGTCGCGGGTTCAAATTCCCATCACACCAAATATGCCCCCCCTTTCAGTCATGGGGGCGTTATAAGGTGACAGTCAATCCCACTATTCGTTGGTAAAAGAGTAGCCTAAGAGCTGGTGATGGGTGATGTTAACTAGCTGCATTCCCTCTTGTCTATCACTGTTAGATTAGGGACGGCTAATACAAATAGCCCTCGTGTAGCTTTTCGCGAAATTCACAGATAATCAAACCCATTTGGGGAGGCTAAGTCTTCTCAGGTCTCTCATACTCGCCGACTTTGAAATAAACTAATTCATAAAGTACGCATTCAATGATGTTGAAAGGAGATTCCATTCACTTTATTCTCATTGATAAAGAGGGAATTAATTACTTAAGATATTTTAGTAGATAAATGAGACATCGTTTTTCTACTAACATTTTTAATAAGTGTTGTTGTTGTATAGGCAACTTGTACAAACCAACTTGTTGTCTAATTGTCGCATGTTCACTTGTATGAAGGTGTGATCCTTTAATTAAATACAAAGTACGATTAACATATTGTAAGTTTTTCGTTTCACTTGATTTTCCCGCTGTATTGTTTAAACAAGAATATAAATAGTTTAAATTTTATCACTTTGATTAAAATTACTTCTACAAAAAAAAAAATTTAAAAATCAATTTTAAAATGAAAAATTTTGAATAACAAGTTAACTTTCGTATTCCTTGGCGGCTTCTGCTTGTGCTAACACCAAAGCACATAGAAGACGCCATTTTTCTATCTTTTCTTGCTTCATTTTGGATACTAAAACTTTCCAACGGAATCCTTTCTGAATCCGTGACTCGTTTCTTATCTTTGTCTGCGCCTTTAGCCGCCTATGGTCTTTTCTTGCTAGCTGAGCAATTTTGCCGCCAGTACTATATCGTAGAGCTCGAAGGTCTCGGGCTACATTTTTTTTTTTGTTTCTCAATAACGGAATTGTTTATTTCTTCTGTCGGTAGGGAAAGCACACATCGACGCTTACTTTTTACAGCTTCTAAATATAAATTTAAAAATTATGAAATAGAAACATATATTATGAAGGCAAGGTATAACTTAAAAATTATACTATATACATATATATATATATATTCAGGACCACAAAGTGTTATAAATCAGTGGTTGTGAGAAAAGAGGGCCGGGTAGGAATGTATCCTAGAGAGGGCGCGAGAAGGTTCAAGAAAAAAAAGTAAAAACAAATGACCGCACACATCTTTACCTGCTTTTATAAATCAAATAAAGCCAATATTACAACCCTAATTCAATAAACAGCCTCTATCATCCACTACAAGGTAAGCAGAATCTCATATAAAATTCACATTACAGTATGCCTACACATAGTGGCGTAATTACAAAATATGCCCTCTGGCATAAAAGTAATTGAGCTCCTACACTTACGTGTGTGTATGTATGAGGTAGTCGGCGTTTGAAGCATAACAGAAAACAAAAAGGTTTAAGATTATAAATAACACTCGCAATTTACTAGTCGTGAGTCCAGCCAAATGTTCGCCCTCTAAGCCGTAGGGGCGTTATAATGTGATGGTCAATCCGAGTTTTCATTGTTAAAAGAATACCCTAAGAGCTGGAGGTGGGCGGTGTTGACTAGCTGCCTTATCTCTAGTCTATCACTTTTAAAATAGGAACGGCCAGCGCATATATATCTTTCGAGTAGCTTTGCGCGATATTCAAAACAAACAATTCTTTGAATAGTGCTACGAATTAAACTTTGACAAGTAATGAAAAATATTTTGTAAATGTAAAATGATGTAGGGATGGCATTGCTAAAAGTATTGAAAACAAGGATATGGGGACGATACAGTTATACATAGATCATCCCTACATGAGTTTCAAAATTAAAATTTAATGTTACACTGAAAAATGCACGAGTACAAAATGGTTACGAGGTTGGTCAATTCGACCGACCGCGTAACGAGAGTCTGTAATAATCAAGACATGTTTTGACTCAGCTTGGTTTTCTTTGTATGTAAGTTCTAGGCTCTTAGTTACACTACTTTGATGCTTACCCTAACATGACCATGATATTATGTTAAACAAACTACATACCAACAGTCAAATATATAACTTCCAACTTCAGTAATATTAAAGCCAAGTATGTGTTTTAGAGTGTAACATTAAATTATAATATTGAAAGTCATGTAGGGGTGATCTGTGTATAGCTGTATTATCCATATATTTTTGTTTGAATTCTTTTTTGGCACTGCCTTCCCCATATCATTTTACATTTACAAAATGTTTTTATTACTTGTTTTGTGACATTTTTTTCCCTGACTGAAAGTTAGTGTATTCTATGAATGTGTGTAATAAAATTTAATATTATTTGTATCAATTACTTCATACATAATATATGGGTTTGCTCCCTAAAGACACCGATTGTGTAGTGTACAAAGCATTGAGTATTCTACATGTTACAGTCATCTAATGTTCAACTATTAATGGCTGTTAATTCCTGTTTCATCCTGTAGTTAATCTTTTTAAGGGAATACCAGATATATATATAAAAGCTAACTTCATGGGGTAATGATAACATCACTTGCACTACAATTATGATTTATTTTAATTACTATCACGACTAAGCGATGACATCGTGCACTGCCCAGAAACACATAGAGTGGATTTAGGTTTAAACTGTCGTTAGTGATAAAGTAGTTGTAGAGCTACCTTAACTGAAATAATAAGAAGATGAACAATTTGGTGGGTTGGTCACTTTCTGGTTTGGTATCTTAACAATGGTTTCTTACCTTGTTTTTGGGCTTGTAGGATAGAGAAACAAGTGAAAGTGAGTGACAATCATGTTTTAAAGTAAACTCTCTGTCATTGTTGATTTTTTAGCATGCATATTTTTATTATGCCTATTCATTACCTTCAATACCTAGGTCATATTCTTACATATAGTCTACCGACTCTATGATAGACTACATGGTATTATTATACCGTTACGACATTGGGGGTCACGTGACGCTAGTATCACGCCACAAGCTTCTCGAACGTTCACGTCCCTTCCTGAAATATCGGGAGTTTACTAGATGTCGGTATTCTTTTATATATAAGACGGTCACAACGTGACGGCAATAATGTAATGAGTAATTGAACTGCGGACAAAGAAAGAATATTGTTGGGCACGTGAGACGTTCGTTGTGAGTTATAGCGTTTGTTATACCGTGACTGTTGAAATTAAGTGTATTGCAAAGTCGTATTCAGTAAGAATAAACCAGTTTTATTTAAGAAAGGACTTGTATCGTTCGAGTTTCTTCGGAAATAGTTTTTACGGAAAATTAACTAACGAACGGACACGTAACAATACTGTTACGCCTCCAGTCGTTAGTTAATTTTCCGTAACTTTGTTCCGACGAAACTTTAGCGACACAAGTCCTTTCTTAAATAAAACTGGTTTATTCTTTCCGAATACAACTTCACCGATACACTTTATTTCAACAGTCGCTCTATACAAACGCTATAACTCACGTCTCACGAGCTCGACTTCAACAATACCCCGTTCAATTACACACTCTCTGACTGCAGTTCAATTACTCATTACCTCCGTTGTCCCGTCACGTTGTGAACGTCTTATATATACAAAACTAACACATATCTAGTAAATTCTAGGGCATTCTTGAAGGAACAGGATATTTCTAGAAACATGTGGCGTGATACTAGTCACGTAACCTCGCTGACGCAACACTGCCCCCCTCCTTAGTATTGTTCGGGACGAACAATAGCCACTTACAATAAACCAATAACAATTAACAATAACTTAATTAAATGTACAGAATTATAAACACAAAATTACAATTCAACAAAGTCTCTTAATTTTACAGGACGTATCTTTTTCCGTACTGGTCTCCGTCTCGTTGGCTTCTGCTTCATATGGGGTTCATCTGCTTCATCAGGAAATGTCCTATCGTCGGTATCAGTCACATCAGTGGTAGTAACTTCATCAAGAGCTTCACCGTTTTTTCCCTCAAACTGAGTAGAG
>NW_013667569.1:227020-229414 GCF_000517525.1 Limulus polyphemus
TTCTTCTTGTTTATTTTCTCGTTCTTCTTGTTTATTTTCTCGTTCTTCTTGTTTCTTTTGCTGATCTTCTTTGCTGCCATCAAGTCTGCTAAGCTGTGGTTTGATTTGCCGCTTCTCGTTTCCATTTCTTTTTTTTCCGTTCCACTTCTGACACCAATTTGTTACGTCTCCGTTTGTTAATTAATTTTCCGTAAATTCGTTCCGACGAAACTTTAGCGACACAAGTCCTTTCTTAAATAAAACTGGTTTATTATTTCCGAATACAACTTTACGATACACTTAATTTCAACAGCCGCTCTATAACAAACACTATAATTCACGTCTCACGTGGCCAACAATATTTTGTCCGCATACATTCAATTACTCATTACACTGATGTCCCGTCACGTCGTGAACGTCTTATATATATACAAGACTAACACGTGTCTAGTAAATGCTAGGGCATTCTTGAAGGAACAGGATATTTCTAGAAATAGGTGGCGTGATACTAGTCACGTGACCTCGCTGACGCAACAGTATTAATTTATCTCTTTATCGAACTTAGGCCTAACATTAGTTAAGGTTTTATAATGTACGGCCTATATACAAGTGGACTTAACACATTTCGGTGTCTACGATTACAATTCGTTTGTATTTTTCTAGAAATCTTATATTTAAAGAGTACTGTTAGCAATAAAGATACTAATTTGAACGCATATGTTTTGCGGGTCTCTACTAGTTATTATTATTATTACAATTAAAACAGTCCACAATTATCTTACCAACTTACAAGATTTTAAAAATGCTGTTCGGATACGACAAATAATATTTTATTCGTAATAATAACAAAAAAATCTATGTACCAAAAATAATACACTATAATTTTTGAAGACTGGTTGAATACACCTTTTTATCTTACAGGTTTTAAAACTCTGTGTTAGTTGTTTTAATTAGATCGTTAAGGATATGTTTAGTGTTAAAAATAACTCACAACTAATACGTTTAGTATTTTACTATTGTTATATTTACTGTTGCTGTTTATTTTAGAGCAAAATCACATTGGGCTATCGCAGATTGTCCACCGTGGGGATCAAACCCCAGATTTTAGCGTTGTGAGTCCCGGGGATGGTATCTTTATTGTCTTAACAAGCAACATGATACATATCCAAGATAGATCTGTGTATGTTTTCGAAGCTCTATTTTACGAGCCATAAACACTGTGTTCACAGAAAGATGGCGCTACATACCCACTACAATACAAAACAACAACTATGCGCGTGTACGGGTTTGTTCTCTATATTTTTTTAGTTATGATCTGCTTTGACTGTACAAAAGTTTATCGTAAATCGTTAAAATACCACAGAAACTAACCTTTTTCTTTCAGTTTTTCGAGTATCCGCTGACACGCTGGGCCTTTGATACCATATATTTCGGATAGAGGCTTGGTGGACTTAACATCAATGCTGATCTCACTGGAAAAAAATTGGAAGGTACAATGATGGATAAAACATTTATGAAACAGCTTCAATTGGTCCAAAAAATTTTATGATGCAATTATTCGAGAAAAAGTTGTAATTTATAAAAGAAATGTTATGATCACAGATGTCGCTAGAGCTACTGTTGTTAGAAATATAACTCTTTTAAGGATGTAACAAACTATCATTATTACGGAAATCTTGGAAACATATGATTTCAGAAAACAAGCTATCTAATAAAACATAAGTCGAAACAACTAAAACGGTTAATACTTATATAAGTTAGACATGTTTACAGCGTTCTTACACTTGATTCAGCTATTACTCTTGAACCAAGGCTAAAAATTAAAAATAGATATGAATTTCTCATTCATGTGGATAGCCATTAAACTAATGGAAGCTGTTCACTCACAATAAGGTTCTATATCATATTGTTGTAGGCAGAATGTGCAGTGGCGTAGCACGAGGGGGCAGTCGTTCCCGGACGCAGGTGTGAAGGGGCGCAAAAATTCCTCTGACCTATAATGCCTATTAATTAATAATTATGCGCTCCATTAGGATATAGCGCAACTACCCAACGTTAAGTAAATACGACACAGTGTTACGTTATTTGTGTGTATTACGCTTGCACTTTTAACTTTTAAAAGCCGCCCACTGAAATACAGTGAGACGGAATTGACGTACAGAAGTAAATTACACTATTCCATCATTCATCTGTAGATCAAATACAACTCCTAGAGTACAACGTACAAGTAAGTGTATGTTCAACAAAAAGAAAATACCAGATTGATGTAACATATTGTTGCGTCAACGAGGTCCCGTGACTAGAATCACGCCACTCCTTCTCTCGAACCTTCGGGAGATTACTAGATATAAGGTAGTCTGGTATATATAAGATGGTGACAACGTGGCGGGACAATGTGTAGGTAGTGAGTAACTG
>NW_013667569.1:229616-231177 GCF_000517525.1 Limulus polyphemus
CAGTCACATGACTACAGTGACGCAACGTTTCTAGAATTATCATGTACTTTGGCGAATGCTCTAGTATTACTAGTAGGGTAGGCTGGTATATATATAAGAGGGGAAAACGTGACGCGGTAAAAAAAAGGTAATGTGTGTGGAGACAGTGAGTAATTGAACTGCAGTCACACGGTATTGTTGAAATTAACGTTCGTTCGTTACAGTGTTGTTTTAGCGCGAGTATTGAGATTAAGTGTATCGGTAAAGTTGTATTCGGAAATAATAAACCAGTTTTATTAAGTAAAGACTTGTGTCGTTAAAGTTTCGTTGAAACGAAGTTACGGAAAAATTAATTAACAGGCGGAGACGTAACAGTTCGTTGTTATAGCGTTTGATATAGAGCGACTGTTGAAAATAAGTGTATCAGTAAAGTTATATTCAGAAAGAATAAACCAGTTTTATTAAGAAAGGACTTGTGTCGCTAAAGTTTCGTGGGAACGAAGTTACGGAAAATCAACTAACGAACGGAGACGTAACAAATTGGTGTCAGAAGTGCAACGAAAACAATGTAAACGAGAGGCGGAAAATCAAACTACAGCTTAGCAGACTTGATGGCAGCAATACAAGAACAAGAAAAGAAACAAGAAAAGAGACAACAGCAGTTGCAAGAAAACTTGCAACAGTGGCAGCTCGAACAGGAAAATAAACAAGAAGAAAGATTACAGCAGTTGTTGGAGGAAAAAGAAAAGAAACAAGAAGAGAGATTACAACAGCTATTGGAAAAGAAAGAAAATAAACAAGAAGAGAGACTACAACAGTAGCAAGAAGAACAAAAGGAAAACATTAGTAAATTTAAAAGCGAATTAGATACATTAAGAGGTGATTAATTGTCTTTTACACAAGGAGGATACATTACCCATCGACTTAATCAGCCCCAGACAATGGCAAGCCCTTTCCAGACCCCGCAGCTAAACTCTAATGCAGACATATTCAGTCCCGTTAGAAGTCACATCCCAGATATGAATGTCAGTAACAGGAGTGATCCAGTGCGAAGGAAGCCATAGGAATTCGATGGGAAGGCTCCGTGGGAAGCATATAGAGAACAATTTGAGCTACTGGCAGAAATGAATGGATGGACTGAAGAGCAGAAAGCTGTATATCTGGCAACGAGCTTGAAGGGACAACCACTGGAAATACTTGGACAATTGTAGCAGATGACAGGCACAACAATAGAGCACTGGTAGCGGCTCTAGAACTTAGGTACGGCACCCAAAATCAGTCAGAAGTCTACAGGGCTAGGTTTAGGACGAGAGTCCGTGCTAAAGGGGAGAGCCTGCAAGAGCTGGCACAGGACTTGGAAAGCATGGCACACAAGGTATAAGAGAAATTTTGAACACTAGCCAAATAGAAGTTTGTTGATCGGCATGAAAACGGAGCAGATAATGACAGTTACTCTCTTTTCATACATTACGTTTAAAATATATAATAATTGTTGTTAATTTTAATTTTTCATTGTTTTTTTTTCTGTTGAAACCGAATATTTATTTTTTATAAGCTAATTCGAATTCGTATTTATTTGTAT
>NW_013667570.1:0-1682 GCF_000517525.1 Limulus polyphemus
ATGACTACATATAAGACACTAGAACCAGACAATCTATTGTATGGATACATGTAAGAAACTGGGACCAGACAATCTATTGTATGACTACATGTAAGACACTAGAACCAGACAATCTATTGTATGGATACATGTAAGAAACTGGGACCAGACAATCTATTGTATGACTACATGTAAGACACTAGAACCAGACAATCTATTGTAGGGTTACATGTAAGACACTAGAACCAGACAATCTATTGTATGGCTACATGTAAGACACTAGAACCAGACAGTGTATTATATGGCTACATGTAAGACACTAGAACCAGACAGTGTATTGTAGGGTTACATGTAAGACACTAGAACCAGACAGTGTATTGTATGGTTATATGTAAGACACTAGAACCAGACAGTGTATTGTATGGCTACATGTAAAACACTAGAACCAGACAGTGTATTGTATGGATACATGTAAGACACTAGAACCAGACAATGTATTGTAGGGTTACATGTAAGACACTAGAACCAGACAGTGTATTGTAGGGTTACATGTAAGACACTAGAACCAGACAATCTATTGTATGGCTACATGTAAGACACTAGAACCAGACAGTGTATTGTATGGCTACATGTAAGACACTAGAACCAGACAGTGTATTGTATGGATACATGTAAGACACTAGAACCAGACAGTGTATTGTATGGCTACATGTAAGACACTAGAACAAGACAGTGTATTGTATGGATACATGTAAGACACTAGAACCAGACAATCTATTGTATGGATACATGTAAGACACTAGAACCAGACAGTGTATTGTATGGCTACATGTAAGACACTAGAACAAGACAGTGTATTGTATGGATACATGTAAGACACTAGAACAAGACAGTGTATTGTATGGATACATGTAAGACACTAGAACCAGACAGTGTATTGTATGGCTACATGTAAGACACTAGAACAAGACAGTGTATTGTATGGATACATGTAAGACACTAGAACCAGACAGTGTATTGTATGGTTATATGTAAGACACTAGAACCAGACAATCTATTGTATGGCTACATGTAAGACACTAGAACCAGACAGTGTATTGTATGGATACATGTAAGACACTAGAACCAGACAGTGTATTGTATGGATACATGTAAGACACTAGAACCAGACAGTGTATTGTATGGTTATATGTAAGACACTAGAACCAGACAGTGTATTGTAGGGTTATATGTAAGACACTAGAACAAAATAACATCCCTATAATAGACTCGTGCCATCTACAGAATGAACAAGCTGATTCTATTCAAAGGATGTTTGGATAATTGACAGATTGGCTTTCTTACAAGATATGTGTTTTGTGTGCTGCCGCTTGTTTTCTTGGCGCGTGAGTACGTTTTTATTCTTGGTATGTTGCAGGGGCTTCATTAAATATTTGAATAGTGATCAAAATACAGCAGTGCACTAAAGCCAGTTAACACCGAGGACTAATCTTCTAATGTAACGAGTAGAAAGACTGGTTAACACTCAAATCTGCTTTGAGTTAACGTATAACGAGCGATTATTTTTAACCCAAAACGTTTGTTCAACATTTGTTGTATACTGAGCCAGATGTTGAAAGAATCAAAGTATTAGATATAACTAGATGTGTTCTGTTTCAAGAGTAAATAAAACCCAAATTAAGAGTAACAAATATTTTTATTTC
>NW_013667570.1:2449-3642 GCF_000517525.1 Limulus polyphemus
TTTATTTCCTGCTTTTGAAGTTCATATGTCATGCTGTGTTGTAGCCTACAGAGTGCACAATTCTTCTCGTGATTCATGGCATGCGCACGTTTTATGGGCGTCACGACAATACAAACTGCAACGTTAAGCGTTCCTTATGTGGCGTCATTTTAGAGTCTACTGACTGACTGACAGACAACACACTACTGTATTGCGGTTTGAGTGGTTAAAAAGAGAAGAAGAATGTATAACAATACGTCACACAAACTATATACATATTCTATACCCAGTGCCGACGATACCTTTCCCAAAGTCTTAGGACTCATTATGCACTCATCAGGTTGGCTAGGATACGATAGTAGAGGTTGAGACGCTACTGACATTATGAAGAACGTACCGCGCTTAGCGAAACAACAACAGGTGTTTTAACACCTGAAGTCCGGGGCTTCGGATTACTCACGTGTCTAGCGGTGTTACAACCAGTAACGAGATTGTGTATTCTTAGAAAGATGGGGATTTCCGTTATTACGGAAGGTGTAATCGTGTAATTATCCCCCCCCACTCTTCAATCGTGATAAATGGAATATTCATTTTTTAATGACCTTATATTCACTATTTTGTATTTCTCAGCTATTTTACGTAATAAAGATAAACTCTTTCGAAGTATCAAGGTCATATATAACACCTTATGTAAAAACCTAATCAGCCACCATTTTGTAAGTCACGTCTCGCGGTGTGTGAAATGTTCCTTTGTTAAGAAACACGCTGCTAAACTAAACAGCTATTGGTTACCATGACGACGACTGTATTAAAATGGTACAAGGAGGCCAACACGTTTCTAGGTTACAGGAATCAACCAATGTTTGCAAAGAATTTACTTGCTAAGCAAATGATCTGTCAGAAAAAGATAGTTGACGGTGTATCGATCTTGACTAAATGTTTATTAGTATTAATATTATAAGTGACCTATTATTTTGTAAGAACTAATTATCACATCTTTATTCGTAACAATGTAACAGAACTGTTATTTAATCAACAACGAATTATCACACCTTTCTTCGCAACAATGTAACAGAACTGTTATTTAATCAACAACTAATTATCACATCTTTATTCGTAACAATGTAACAGAACTGTTAGTTAATCAACAACTAATTATCACATCTTTCTTTGTAACAATGTAACAGAACTGTTATTTAATCAACAACTAATTA
>NW_013667570.1:4642-6066 GCF_000517525.1 Limulus polyphemus
ACAGTGAATACTTATTTTTGTGAATACTAAAGAAGTGTTTCTAAATAATTAATACGTTATAGTAAAATTAGCACCAAATTCAACTTCAGATCACATATTTTTCAAAATTTTCCTGGGGGGCATGTCCCCAGACCCTTCCCCTCCCCCCACTTAACACTGGCCAATCCAAAATTGCTTCCTCCACCCCTGGGTATCTCTTTACTACAAATAACTAAAAGATGTCAACAAGTAATCCGTTGCTCCCCGAGATTAGCCATTGTTATGTTCAACGTCGTAAGCTGTAATCTGAATCTATTATTGTTTCGTGGATCTATCCTTCGTTCCAGAGTATTTGGGAAACGGTTTCAGTTTTGTTATTGTTGATTGCTGGGTCTCCCGAGTACTTTTTTCTGTCAAACGTTTTTACTAGGGACGAGAATGGATTGTGAACAGTTCCACTATTAATTTCTGTCCGTTGATATATCAAAAACAGATGTCCCTCGTGTTTCGAACAAAGGACATCCACGTATGAACACTGTTCGTTTTCGTAGCTACAATAAGTATGGGTAAACCTTGTCGGACGAACACACATAATACGCTAAAAGTGTCATAGCGCCATCTAGTGGTGATAATTTTTATTCATTGTTTTTTTTTTAGGAGTTTTTTAAAATTTTGTTTATATTATAGAGAAGAAACACGAGCGAAAGGACAGTACTACTTTTAGACCACCACAAATACTTTTTTAAAACAATATATCATGCTTTCTCTATACAGATTAAACGCTGAAAGCTGGTCAAGAATCACAAACCATTAGGCCTAAAATTTCGGATAACAATCACGAAAACCGAAGACGTTGGTTTATACAAATTCCTGTTAATTTATACATCGCGGAATCAAAATGAGAGGCGTGTAAAACAGCATTCTGGGACTATTCTTTGTCTCCCACATGTCACTGTCCAAGAGGCTTTTCGTACGATACCAGAACTCGTACTTCTGCATATATTTTAAGGGAATTATATCTCAAATGAATGATGAAACGACATCTACCATATGTGATTCTTCTTGAAATTTAAAGCAACTAGAATCCATGGATTAAATCGGCATACACTATGAAATATATGTCAGTATATAAACGTTATCACAGGAATATATGTTGGTATACAAATAACATTTTTAGTACATCGTATGTATCTGGTACATCATACAGGATATTGTAGTATGTTTTATAATATATCTGGTACATCATACAGTATATTGTAGTATGTTTTATAATGTACTTGGTACATCATACAGGATATTGTAGTATGTTTTATAATGTACTTGGTACATCATACAGTATATTGTAGTATGTTTTATAATGTACCTAGTACATCATACAGTATATTGTAGTATGTTTTATAATGTACCTAGTACATCATACAGTATATTGTAGTATGTTTTATAAT
>NW_013667570.1:6867-10618 GCF_000517525.1 Limulus polyphemus
TCATAATATTTATGTACGTATGTGCGTAATTTTAGTAAACATAGCTTCAGAAACACTTATACTATATCACCCCATTGTCGTTGAAAAAATCTTAAAGTCACGTGCCCACGTTCTTAGTGTCACCATCGATTTCGGTTGAGCTGTCCGCAAGATACGGTGTTAAACCTTTCTTCAATTTTCTCCCAAGTTCCTGCAGACACGCCGACAAAAATACTATCCTGCTCCGGCGGAAAGCGACGACTGCCCTAGTGGGAAAAATTTTTAATACCAGTTTCTCATTGAGAGCCGAGCAAGCAAGACGTGTTTTGTAACAGAGCTGTGAATCAGGGGTGTCTTCGTGCTCGGACTGACGGACGAATTGTTCTTGGAGCGGACACAGTTAAGTGTAATAAATCTATTTCAACTTTCTTGAAGCTACCGTTAATGTCTGTATTCGCTTTTGTTAAGAGACAAGTAGTTAAGGGATTGAGTTTGTAATCTTAGGTATTTTAAGGTAAAATATATTAGTGTTAAAATGTATGGTTACTTTCAGCCCTTAGGTGTTCCCTAGAATCTTTGCCCCCCCCCTCTCAGTGGGACAGCGGTATGTCTGCGTACTAACAACTCTAGAATCCGGGTTTCGATACCCGTGGTGGGCAGAGTACAGAGAGCCCATTGCGTAGCTTTGTGCTTAACTACAAACAAACTCTAGAATCTTTGCCCTCCCCCTCAGTGGCACAGCGGTATGTCTGCGGACTAACAACTCTAGAATCCGGGTTTCGATACCCGTGGTGGGCAGAGCACAGATAGCCCATTGCGTAGCATTGTGCTTAACTACAAACAAACTCTAGAATCTTCTAAGTGAATTCACTTTAAGTATGTTTGTTTGAGAAAATTATTCAAGTTTCCGTGGTTTTTCTAAATCCAGAAAATACATTCCACGTTCTACAATATTTCTTTTTCTTTGCATCTTTGAATGTTTATAATTTTATTTTGCTAAATCTCTAAAGAAAAAGTTTGGGCCCGGCATGGCCAGGTGGTTAGGGCGCTCGACTCGTAATCTGGGGGTTGCGGGTTCGAATCCCCGTCACACCAAACATGCCAACCTTTGCCTGGTCCCAAGTCCAGGATGAGAAAGGGTGCGGGGCTAGCAACTCCACCCCGTAAAAACCAACCTGCTACAAGTAACTGCAACAACACCTTCCGTTGGTGAGGTGTTGTTACGGCCCTATGCTCCACTGGGAGTTTACAGGAATAAAAAAATATATATATAAAGTTTTACGTGTGGTTAGCAAATGGAGTTTATTCTAGAATATAATTCAATTATTTGTAACATTGTACACTGGATTGTTTATTTTAAAAGTAAAGCTTAGGATTTTTTTTTTCATAAAATTTAAGACTGTTACAAATGCACAAATCATTAATCATTTACAAAAAAAAACGTACCCATGAATTTGTTACATTAAATTGTTTGACTGCAGTAACGACACGCTGTAAATCCTCTTCCAGTAAACTGGTTAGAAAGAAATGTGACATATTGTTACAGTGCCAGAGAATAAGACCACAGATAACGATTTAAATCGATAGTTGAGATTCTAGTAAATTGCCAGCACAACTTCCGTATATAAAAAAAAAGAAAAATCAAAACTTTTCTTCAACACTTCTCATTGGTCGGTAATATATTTTTCTGGACATTATAAGTCATTAATCGTTGGGTTTTAGAATGTGCGTAAAGAATTAGGAATAAATCATTCATCCTGCATATTGTTTTATTAATTCATAACAAGAGCTAATCTACGGTAGTATGATAATTAGTACATCACTCAACGATTTTTAACTGAAATATCTAAAGGAAACACCTCTAGATTTCATTGGAGGGTGAGTTACGTATCAACAGAATAAAAGAACCAACGAAAACCCCCTCTAGATTTCATTGGAGGGTGAGTTACGTATCAACAGAATAAAAGAACCAGCGAAAAACCCCTGAAGATTTCATTGGAGGGTGAGTTACATATCAACAGAAAATAAAATCAAAGAAAACACCCTATATCAACAGGTTTTTTTTTCTCTAGCGATTGTTACATGTCAACAGTACGAAATAGCCAATAAAAACATCCCACGTTTCCATTCTCGGTAGTGTTACTTATCAACAGAATGAAACAACCAATTAAAATGTCTCCTTGTTGTTGTTTTTTCTACAAAGCAATGCTTGTCGTCAAATTGAAAAAGCCAACTCGAGTAAATCTTGGAATAATGAAACGTTGTCCTGTTAACACCGTGATGCCCAGAAACATACGTTAATATAGGTATGCTTTGGAATAATGAAACGTTGTCCTGTTAACACCGTGATGCCCAGTAACATACGTTAATATAGGTATGCTTTGGAATAATGAAACGTTGTCCTGTTAACACCGTGATGCCCAGTAACATACGTTAATAAAGTATGCTCTGGAATAATGAAACGTTGTCCTGTTAACACCGTGATGCCCAGAAAACATACGTTAATAAAGTATGCTCTGGAATAATGAAACGTTGTCCTGTTAACACCGTGATGCCCAGACAACATACGTTGATAAAGTATGCTCTGGAATAATGAAACGTTGTCCTGTTAACGCAATGATGCCGAGAATTGTATACTGCAAAACCGAAACGAACAGCCAGATTGTCTCGAAGAATGTAAGCTTTGGGATTTTGAAACGTTATTCCACAGACATCATGCAGTTATCTGTAGTAATTCCCTTTAGTACCAACCCTAAACTTCCTGAATATTGGTATTTACAAGAATAAAAATATATATTGTTTTAAAACTTTTTGTGACATCTAAAGCCTACTGCCCGAGTTTGCTAACTACTGTAGTATGTTGCCATGGTTGCAAGACAGCAGTTGCCTTGGTTACGTATTTTATTCGAACACTGCAACACAACAGTTGCCCTGGTTACACATTTTATTCGAACACTGCAACACATCAGTTGCCCTGGTTACATACGCTTTTCGTGTATTGTGTTAGGTCGTCAAGAAATTTATGCCGCTTTTTTTAGATGCAAAAACCCTAACAACTTATATATCAAAACAAAACATTTATTAAATGAAATAGTCTCCATTCTTATCGATGGTGCTTTTCCATCTTACAATCACGTTGTTAATGCCCTGATTATAGATGTCACTTGGGTTTGAAGCAAAAAACATATCGATGTCATCTTTAACACCTTCCCCATTTGCATACGTTTTGCCATTAAGATGGTGTTGCAGCGAACGAAATATATGGTAATCTGGTGGTGTCACATCTGGATAATATGGTGGGTGGGGGAGAACTTCCCAACCCAACTCCATAATCTTGTGTTCCGTCAAACGTGCCACATGTGAACGTGCATTGTTGTGGAGAAGAAAAACACCTTTCCGATTGATGAGTGAAGGGCGTTTCTGATGAAGGGCTTGATTTAAAGTTCCAGTTGCTGACTATAGATCTCTGCATTGACAGTTCACTTTGGATTGAGGAGTTCGAAATGAATTACTCTTTTGATGTCACACCCAATGCAAAGCATCATTTTCTGCGGATGGAGTCCAGGTTTTGGGGTCGGAAGTGGTTTTTGTCTAGTGGTTTTTGGCGTTTAATATTCGCATAGAGAATTCGTTTTTCATTACGGGTGACAATTCTGTCCAAAAATGGTTCACGCGCATTACGCGCCAGAAGAGATGAAGCAACGTTCACAGGTTGGAAACGATCATCATTGGAAAGTGCGTGAGGCACCCAAACACCTTCTTTATGGAGTTT
>NW_013667570.1:11461-18745 GCF_000517525.1 Limulus polyphemus
CCATGATCATTGTGAATCCCCACACAATAAGTGAACGGATGGGTCTTTAGTTTTAGAAAACTTCAAGCTAAGGTTTTTGGACCATGATCATTGTGAATCCCCACACAATAAGTGAATGGATGGATCGTTAGTTTTGGAAAATTTCAAGCTAAGGTTTTTGGACCATGATCATTGTGAATCCCCACACAATAAGTGAATGGATGGATCGTTAGTTTTGGAAAATTTCAAGCTAAGGTTTTTGGACCATGATCATTGTGAATCCCCACACAATAAGTGAACAGATGGGTCTTTAATTTTGGAAAACTTCAATCTAAGGTTTTTGGATAATGATCATTGTGAATCCCCAACACAATAAGTGAATGGATGGGTCTTTAGTTTTGGAAAACTTCAAGCTAAGGTTTTGGTCCATGATCACTGTGAATCCCCACATAATAAGTGAACAGATGGATCGTTAGTTTTGGAAAACTTCAAGCTAAGGTTTTGGATAATGATCATTGTGAATCCCCACACTATAAGTGAACAGATGAGTCGTTAGTTTTGGAAAACTTCAAGCTAAGGTTTTTGGACCATGATCATTGTGAATCCACACACAGTAAGTGAACAGATGGGTCGTTAGTTTTGGAAAACTTCAAGCTAAGGTTTTTGGACCATGATCATTGTGAATCCCCACACAATAAGTGGACAGATGGGTCGTTAGTTTTGGAAAACTTCAAGCTAAGGTTTTTGGACCATGATCATTGTGATTTCGTTGCGTACAAATTTTCGCGAAAAGAATCCCCACACAATAAGTGAACGGATGGGTCTTTAGTTTTGGAAAACTTCAAGCTAAGGTTTTTGGACCATGATTAATGCCACATCGATCATGTCATAACCCAGAAGTCAAATTCCGATTCTTTTGAGTTTCTATGTTAGATACCTGCTGTACAATATCGCTTCTAATCATATTTCTATCACTAAAATATAATACGTACCCAATTTTGTGGATATTCTGTTAACTTAAATAAATAATTCTAGCTTAAATAGAGTATTACAAACAATCCGTTTGCGAGCTTAATATTGACTTGGTTAAAATCAAACATTACGGAATTATTTTTAAAAAGTGATAAAATGCTTATCATTATCAAGAAAAGAACAAACACTCAGCAGAATTCTTTTAATAGAACACCATTTAAGGATCTTTTTGGCGTAAAGATATTTCCTTCAAGAACCAAACACAGATCACTTCTTCACGTTACCTTCTAGACAATTATTAAAATGATAATTATTTAAAGTTCTTTTTGAAGTTACGATCTTTCCTTCAAGAACCAAACACAGATATTGACATTAACAGATTATTTAGCTTAACCTTGCTATAAAAGAACAATGATATTCCAAGAAACTTTAGAAAGATTTACACGCGTTACTCAACCATGTGAAAATTTCCAAGTATTTTACTATTGTGTTTATTTGCGGTGAAAGAATGAGTAATATGTTTTCACGACTTTCCAGCTCACCAGCAGCAGTTACTGTAAGTACTCCCAAATGTAAACCTTTCCTTCAGATGAGTTCTAGACAAGAACGGCAAGCTATAAACATTCTAACTTTAGAACTGCGACTCGAAATATATTAAGTAACTATAGCTCTTGTACGAACAATCAAACGAGCAATTTTTATAGAAGAAAATTCTAGTAAGAGTCCGCGTCAGAAAGTAGTTCTCAGTGGTTACAATGTTTAACAGCAATATAATGTCACAAATGGGCTCGAGCTTAATGATCTCCCTTCGTTCCTGAATGTTGCGCTGGGTAGACAGATAGACAGACAGATCGATAGATAGAAGAGAGCTCACTATTCAGTTTTTCTCTTCAATTACCGATCTATGGTGGAAAAAGTAATTGTTTCTAATTTTATTTCGGTTGATACGGCTCATTTATTAAACTGTTGTTTGCGATACCTTGTTTTGTCATAAAATGCGTCTTGGCTCAATTAAAAGACACTAATTTTATTTGCTTCATTTAGAAACTTTTAAATTTTTAATCATATTGGAGGACTGGTCACTAGAGGGCACTAATGAATGGTAGTGAAACTTGATGTTCCAAGCTAGGAAAAGTACTGGACTCATTTTCTCGAAATTATTTAAACAGGATATAATCTAATTTGGTCCCCATAGATAATTCAAGAAGTAATATGTTCGCTTGTATTTGTCCCTCTCTGACGTTGAAATTAACTTTATACAATTATCAACTTTATTCTACAGCCATGTTTGTGAAGATTAACGGTGGAAGTTAAGGTTCCCTTAATATTGTTTATGAAAGATTAACGGCAGAAGTCAAGGTTCCCTTAATATTGTTTGAGAAGATTAATGGCAGAAGTCAAGGTTCCCTTAATACTGTTTGTGAAGATTAACGGCAGAAGTCAAGGTTCCCTTAATATTGTTTGTGAAGATTAACGGCAGAAGTTAAGGTTTCCTTAATATTGTTTGTGAAGATTAACGGCAGAAGTCAAGGTTTCCTTAATATTGTTTGTGAAGATTAACGGAAGAAGTTAAGATTTTCTCAATATAATACGTCACCTTTATGATTTTATTTTTCTATTATGGCATCTGTCCAATGTATAAAAGCATTTTTTCTGAATAATATAGACATGTTTTTGTGCTCAAATTTGAATCTTATACCAGTTATTTTATTTCTAAGATTTTTTTTTGTTACAAGAACATTCTAAAGAATGTTGTGATAAGCACATCAGATAGCAACGACCCTGAATACATTTGCTGTAAATAAACTATGTGATAGTGACACAGAAATTTTAGTATAAGCATCCCAGCTGATAGCGACGCATATAAATCTTTGTTTTAAATATAATATGACAAAAACCTCTAGAGACCTTTATAGATAAGTTATATTATATATTTTAATGTTCATTAATAGTATTTGTTGAATTTTTTTAAATATATATATACAATACATGTTTATTTTGCTATCTTAATTGTCTGTAATATATCTTTTATTGTGAGGATTATTTTACATTTTTATATTAATACATTGATTTAGGACTAACCTAAATCTTCTAAGCAAATCAATCCTCGTGAGACATTGGGATTACGGCCGAAAATATCGCTAACAAGGAGAATTTCCAACTGACGAATTATTGCATACTAATCATTGTAAGTAAGAACCGTATTTAAAAACGAGTTAATTTTTAATTATATGTAGGTTAGAAGTTAATGATACTAAGTACAATATATATAAAATCGCCACCTAGTGGTATATATATATGTGTGTGTGTGTGTGATATTAAAAAGTGACATCTAAGGACCTTTGTTACAAGTAAACTATATAACATGATTGTTTTGGCTAAGTTAGGAATTATTGAATCTTAACTTATCCATATTCTAGTTAACCTTTCTATTAGCAACGAATTTATTGTCCTCTAGATTATTTTAACCCTCTGAAGGGTCCCCCGTTGGGACATCGGTAAAATCAGGGGTTCGATTCCCCTTGGTGGACACAGCAGATAGTCCGATGTGGCTTTAATACAAGAAAACACACACCCTTCAAAGGAAAGAAATGAAACCTATACTCTGAAGAGGTTTTCATTTTGAATAGTAAGGGAGACATTTCACAGGCGGAAGTTGACATGCCGCAATGACACATGAAGACGGAAGTCGGAGATGAGGAGTGGGAGTGCTATCATCAAGGGTAACGATGTCGTAGTTCCAAGTTTTGTCACCAGGGGCACCCTCATCCCTCTCAACCTCCCAACTTCCGTCTTCATGTATCATGGCGGCATTGCAACTTCCGCCTGTGAAGTGTCTCCCATACTACTAACTTGATTAAAGTATACTGTGTATATTCCCTTAAAGTCAGTTAATTGGTTAATTTCAAGAAGAGTATTTGTTACTTTCCATCTTCTCTTGATTATATCATTGGATATTTAGACGTGACATTAAAATTCAACTTTTATTCTCCTCTTAAGGAATAAAATATAAACGATTATTGTATTTAAAAACCTAACGAAGTAAAGTATAAATAGCATAACATTTACCACCATACACTTCACACAATAGCATAACATTTACCACATACACTTAACACAATAGCATAACATTTACCACCATACACTTAACACAGTAGCATAACATTTACCATCATACACTTAACACAATAGCATAACATTTACCACCATACACTTAACACAGTATATTTACCATCATACACTTAACACAATAGCATAACATTTACCACCATACACTTAACACAATAGCATAACATTTACCACCATACACTTAACACAATAGCATAACATTTACCACCATACACTTAACACAGTAGCATAACATTTACCATCATACACTTAACACAATAGCATAACATTTACCACCATACACTTAACACAGTATATTTACCATCATACACTTAACACAATAGCATAACATTTACCACCATACACTTAACACAATAGCATAACATTTACCACCATACACTTAACACAGTAGCATAACATTTACCACCATACACTTAACACAATAGCATAACATTTACCATCATACACTTAACACAGTAGCATAACATTTACCACCATACATTTAACACAGTAGCATAACATTTACCATCATACACTTAACACAATAGCATAACATTTACCACCATACACTTTACACAATAGCATAACATTTACCACCATACACTTAACACAGTATATTTACCATCATACACTTAACACAATAGCATAACATTTACCATCATACACTTAACACAGTATATTTACCACCATACACTTAACACAATAGCATAACATTTACCATCATACACTTAACACAGTATATTTTGGAAAACTCTTGTAATAAGAACACTAGATTCAAAATGAAATTTAATATAGTCACAGGAGTGCTAAACTCCCCTCAGAAGAACTCAGGGTTTCTCCAATACTGTACCTTATATAGCAGGGTTTCTCCAATACAACATCTTATATAGCAGGGTTTCTCCAATACAACATCTTATATAGCAGGGTTTCTCCAATACTGTACCTTTTATAGCAGGGTTTCTCCAATACTGTATCTTATATAGCAGGGTTTCTCCAATACTGTATCTTATATAGCAGGGTTTCTCCAATACTGTACCTTTTATAGCAGGGTTTCTCCAATACTGTATCTTATATAGCAGGGTTTCTCCAATACTGTATCTTATATAGCAGGGTTTCTACAACACTACACCTTATATAACAGGTTTTCTACAACACTACACCTTATTTAACAGGTTTTCTACAACACTACACCTTATATAACAGGTTTTCTACAATACTACACCGTATTTAACAGGTTTTCTACAGTACTACACCTTATATAACAGGTTTTCTACAATACTACACCTTATACAACAGGTTTTCTACAATACTACACCTTATTTAACAGGTTTTCTACAATACTACACCTTATTTAACAGGTTTTCTACAGTACTACACCTTATTTAACAGGTTTTCCACAATACTACACCTTATTTAACAGGTTTTCTACAATACTACACCTTATATAACGGGTTTTCTAAAGTACTACACCTTATATAATAGGTTTTCTACAATACTACACCTTATATAACAGGTTTTCTACAGTAATACACCTTATATAATAGGTTTTCTACAATACTACACCGTATTTAACAGGTTTTCTACAATACTACACCGTATTTAACAGGTTTTCTACAATACTACACCTTATTTAACAGGTTTTCTACAGTACTACACCTTATATAACAGGTTTTCTACAATACTACACCTTATACAACAGGTTTTCTACAATACTACACCTTATTTAACAGGTTTTCTACAATACTACACCTTATTTAACAGGTTTTCATATTTTCTCGTAATTTAAAATTCTGACAGACTCAAAGCTTTACTCAAAACTCAGACATGTGGAATTAGAGTTATTAAGTTTAATTGCTGTAAACAAGTAATCTCAGACATATGAATATATATTTGTCAAGTTTAGTTGCTGTAAAAATATTCTCAGACATGTGACTTTATATTTGTCATGTTTAGCTGCTGTAAACAAATAATCTCAGACACATGACTTTATATTTGTTCAGTTTAATTGCTGTAAACAAATATTCTCAGACATGTGACTATACATTTGTCAAGTTTAGTTGCTGTAAAAATATTCTCAGACATGTGACTTTATATTTGTCAAGTTTAGCTGCTGTAAACAAATATTCTCAGACATGTGACTTTATATTTGTCATGTTTAGTTGCTGTAAACAAATAATCTCAGACACGTGACTTTATATTTGTCCAGTTTAGTTGCTGTAAACAAATATTCTCAGACATGTGACTTTATATTTGTCCAGTTTAGTTGCTGTAAAAATATTCTCAGACATGTGACTTTATATTTGTCAAGTTTAGCTGCTGTAAACAAATATTCTCAGACACGTGACTTTATATTTGTCCAGTTTAGCTGCTGTAAACAAATATTCTCAGACACGTGACTTTATATATTTGTCAAGTTTAGTTGCTGTAAACAGAGCTCCAATTCAAACGTTTCCCTCAAACTTGAGACAAGTAGCTTACATATAGTTATCAAGTCAAGAGAACTGTCCCTGTCGCTAAAGTTTTAATGCTTCTTTAAAACATTACTCACAAGTTTATGACCTCAGTGATGTAAAAGGAATATTTTTGAGTTTCGGGAAGGCACTCTCTAATATTTCTCGTGGAGTAGTTCACCGGCCACAAACTACTTAATGTCAAGTTTCTCATCCAGAATTCCCCCCACTGATTGATACCACCATTTTCTTTACGGGTATGATAGTTGTTCCTCGTGGCACGATAGCTCGTGCGCGATGCTATCATGTAATCTACACGACGACACTTACATGAAGGAACATGCTGCAGAATGATAAGAAACATGTCATTTAGACTCACCACGAGTGCTCTTCTTATATTATCTTTGTCCTTAGACATGCAGAAACTTACTGATAAATTATCCTCAAACCTTTTTATTTTGTGTCTCAGCCAAAGCATCAGAATTTTAGTATACAAGAAGCAGGCTCCAGTAAAACAAATATATATTTCTGATAGTCAACATTTAGCGGTATTGGGATAAATATGGCGCCCGTTGAAGACTATTGTACAATTTGAATTATACTTTAAACTAATCGAGAGAAGAAAAGTTTTGTTTCCAATTGTTTTGTTGGTTTGTAATTAAGCACAAAGCTACACAAAGGGTTATCTGTGCTTTGCCTACCACGGGTATCGAAACCCGGTTTCTAGCGTTGTAAGTTTGCAGCAGACATACACCGCTGTGTGCCACTGGGGGGG
>NW_013667570.1:19628-22762 GCF_000517525.1 Limulus polyphemus
ACTATTTTGGCTATCTGTACTTTGCCCACCACGGGTATCGAAACCCGGTTTCTACGTTGTAAGTCTGCAGCAGACATACACCGCTGTGTGCCACTGGAGGGGGGGGGGCGTTTCCAATGCATCAACTATTTGGGCTATCTGTGCTTTGCCCACCACGGGTATCGAAACCCGGTTTCTAGCGTTGTAAGTTTGCAGCAGACATACACCGCTGTGTGCCACTGGGGGGGGGGGGGCGTTTCCAATGCATCAACTATTTTATTTAATCATAAACCTGCTTTGTAATTTTTTTAATCTTGGCAGATCCTGTCCTGTTATTATTATACAAACATCAGTTTAAAAATACGTACATTTCCGCAACTTAAATAATTTCATAACCACGAAAATAACCAGCGAAAGCACTGAAAGAAAAAAAACAAACATAAAAAGGTGTATGTGCCATTGTTCTTAGAAAAAAATGGACGTTAAAGAAAATAGGAAATGATTCGAAAACAGACAAGTTGAGTCTTAATACGAGCATCATTGATATGTTTGATTAATTTTATTGATCTTTGTAATAGAAACGAGCAAGAAATATGATGAATGAATGAAAGTTCTGAAGATCAAATGTAAGCAACATTCTAGAAATGTGTAGGAGCGTTCAAATCTTATTATCGACTGTTTATCTCAGTCGTTTCAAATTTGGAGTGAATGAAAGCATCTCCGGATAAGTGACTATTTAATTTCCTGTTCACAAAGACAAAACTAGCTTGTTCAGCCATCTCTCTCTCTTTCTCTCTCTCTCTCCATCTCTCTTTCAGCAGAGCAAAAAAGAAGAGATCCAGATCCAAGCTGTAGAACAGAACTGGGTTTCTCAACATTACCCGAAACGAAACTCATATGTAAATTGGCTTCTAAATAATAATCCGTCTTGATACGTCGTTGTGCGAGAAGAAGCTTTAGAACCCATTTGTTATCTTTATCGTCAGGGGGAGCTTTCATTCACGTGGACAGATCTTATAATGTTCATCTGTCAAAATGACAATAACTCGTTTCCAAACAGCTCCTGCGTAATACAGTTCACCTCTATCGTACAGACGTACGACGCCAACTGTACATCGCAATAATAATTCAAGAGTCTCCGAAAGTTTTTTTTTGTTGTTTTTTTTTTTTTACTATTGAAAATTCCATTCAAACGACTTTCTGCTCAAACCCAGAAGAATCCTATACTTGACGGGGAACCAGACGGGAGAGGTGATTAGACACTGGGTTAGTACTACACGATGGAATAGCTTTAGGTGTTATACCAGAAGATCCTATACTTGACGGGGAACCAGACAGGAGAGGTGATTAGACACTGGGTTAGTACTACACGATGGAATAGCTTTAGGTGTTATACCAGAAGAATCCTATACTTGATGGGGAACCAGACGGGAGAGGTGATTAGACACTGGGTTAGTACTACACGATGGAATAGCTTTAGGTGTTATACCAGAAGAATCCTATACTTGATGGGGAACCAGACAGGAGAGGTGATTAGACATTGGGTTAGTACTACACGATGGAATAGCTTTATGTGTTATACCAGAAGAATCCTAAACTTGATGGGGAACCAGACAGGAGAGGTGATTAGACACTGGGTTAGTACTACACGATGGAATAGCTTTAGGTGTTATAATATTTTAATGTCTTGAAAACAAACAATCGGTCTTGCTTCATCTATAAAGACGCCAAAGAAGCTTATAATTTAAAATTGCTTTATACTCTGTGGTCACACAGCAAGGAGAAGGAAGTGGGAAGTTTGTTTAAAATGGCTTTATACTCTGTGGTCACACAGCAAGGAGAAGGAAGTGAGAGGTTTATTTAAAATGGCTTTATACTCTGTGGTCACACAGCAAGGAGAAGGAAGTGAGAGGTTTATTTAAAATGGCTTTATACTCTGTGGTCACACAGCAAGGAGAAGGAAGTGAGAGGTTTATTTAAAATGGCTTTATACTCTGTGGTCACACAGCAAGGAGAAGGAAGTGAGAGGTTTGTTTGTTTGTTTTGAATTTCGCGCAAAGCTACACGAGGGCTATCTGCGCTAGCCGGCCCTAATTTAGCAGTAAAAGACTAGAGGGAAGGCAGCTAGTCATCACCACCCACCGCCAACTCTTGGGCTACTCTTTTACCAACGAATAGTGGGATTGACCGTCACATGATAACGCCTCCACGGCTGAAAGGGCGAGCATGTTTGGTGTGACGCGGATTCGAACCCGCAGATTGCGAGTCGAGTACCCTAACCACCTGGCCATGCCGGGCCCAATAAGTGGGAGATTATTAGTGTGGTATGTAATAATTTAGGTTATAATTATGTAATTTGTGCCAATTATATTCTCATTTTGCTTTGTTATATAGACTGGCTCGATATCAACTTAACTAGGTTTTTATTGAATGTGATAAAAACGTGACTGGTGTTATTAATTTTAGAGCTTTCCTATGATAGAGGAAAACTTTATTGCATGAGATGACAACCTGAGTAAAGGCACGTGTCGGTTGCTTTCCTTTTGTTATACGCTTTCCAATAAATAAAAATATCTTTCAACTGTCATCGAGAGAGTACAGATACATTCCCTGTGGCGCTTTCCTAGAAACGACTGCTAATGTTAGTTCGGCTTCTGGTTACAGGGGTTCGATAAAACGGGGCCTTAGGGATTGTATTCTGACCAGCGGTCAAACTTTTAATTAATGTGAGCATTAAATCTTGAAAATAAATCAAGGCAACTTTAAGACAGCACCGAAAACGTTTTGTTACTGCAGTTATTCGTAACGAGGTGAAACAGACGCGTGTAAAACGTTTTGTTACTGCAGTTATTCGTAACGAGGTGAAACACACGCGTGTAAAACGTAGCCACGAACGTTAAGTAACTTTCTTTTGTTCAGTTGTACTTCAGTTACATATTTGTTGATTTTTACTCAAGCTAAACTTTCCCTGCGTTATATTTCAGCGACATTACTGTGACTTTTACTGGAGCTAGGTTTTTTCTTGCGTTGTCTTGGAGCTACATGTTAGTTGACTTTTACTGAAGTTAATTGTTTTCTGTCCGATTAACCAGAATGCTGCGCACAGATTATTGTTAGGAAAACGTTGTGTGCTTTTTTTGTGTGTGTGTCCTTAA
>NW_013667570.1:23762-24630 GCF_000517525.1 Limulus polyphemus
ATTTTAATCACGACAAAATTAGTTGTTTTAAAGCTTCTGCTGGGATTTTGATCAATACCTTCTTTGGGATTGTCTTTATATATATATATATATTTTTTTTTTTGGTTTGGTTATGTTACTCATATTTTTGGTGTTTGGATTGTTTGTTTGTTTGTTTTGAATTTCGCGCACAAAGCTACACGAGGGCTATCTGCGCTAGCCGTCCATAATTTAGCATTAAAAGACTAGAGGAAAGGCAGCTAGTCATCACCACCCACCGCCAACTCTTGGGCTACTCTCTTTTTACCCACAAATATTGGGATTGACCGTAACATTATAACGCCTCCACGGCTGAAAGGGCGAGCATGTTTGGAGAGAGAGAAGGCGGCTAATCATCACCACCCACCGCCAACTCTTGGGCTACTCTTTTACCCACGAATATTGGGATTGACCGTCACATTATAACGCCCCCACGGCTGAAAGGGGGCGAGCATGTTTGGCGGGACGGGGATTCGAACCTGCGACCCGTGTTTCCTCACGTCTTTACGGTAAATGTTTGTGGCGATTACTGACATTTTACTTACCTTAGTATAAGTAGTAATATTACTAACTAAAGCCGTATAATTTTTATTAAAATATTTTTATCTTATTCGTTGATCATTATTTCTTATAGTTTATGTTGAAATAATAACAAATCTAAGAAGAAAGAAAAAAAATCAAATTTATAAAAACCTGTCTGATACCTCTCATTCTATTGTGTGACTGATAGCATGTCAGATTTCATGTTCGTGTACCTATGCATACATATATATATTTGTTCGCTTTAGGTTTACTTTCAGGTCCGAAACGCCAAAAAAAAAAAGTCATGTTTTTATGACAGTTGCTATGA
>NW_013667570.1:24895-31151 GCF_000517525.1 Limulus polyphemus
CAGATTTCATGTTCGTATATATATATTTGTTCGCTTTAGGTTTACTTTCAGGTCCGAAACGCCAAAAAAAAAAAGTCATGTTTTTATGACAGTTGCTATGAAGTCGTGGAAGGTGGTGGAAAAGTTCTGTGAGATATACCTCAAAAATGTTATGCATCAACCCGTCAATGATGCTCTCAAATTAAACTAGAAATGAACAACTCTTTAAATACCACCACCAGAGGGCGTTATTGTGAAGAATGGGAAGGTGCCAGACACGGGTTGTTTCAACTGGCTAACCTTTGTTTTGCTGGAGCTTTCCTCGTGCCACCGAAACTACAGATGAATGTCTTACTCATGCGTAGTACACTAACGGTCGGATTTCTGCTAGTCACATTATGGGCAGGTGTGGACATATGCGCTCCGGACATTTTCGCGTGGAACGTCACTTTCCTCTTCACGAACCTACTGCACTCGCTGTTCCTTCTCTACCGAAACATACCGCCCAGGATTCAGCCACAGCTCTTGGATTTGTTCCACAAAATTTTTGTTCCGTTAAAAGTCGACAAGAAAAGCTTTATGGATTTAGTAAAAGAAGCTGAAGTGATTTCCATCAAACCAGAGGAATATTATGCTATAGAGGGCGCTACGGCAGCAGACGAAAGATTAGCCGTATTGCTTAGTGGAAAGTAAGTATGTCTATTACTGTTTCTCCTTGTTTAATGAACTTAACCCCCCCCCCCCACAAATGCTAGGACATTTTATGAAGTTCTTTAAAAAAAATCAGTATTATTCATGACTGATCAAGAAATTATGGGATGTACATTAGATCATATAACAGAGGGTTACTCAAAGTTTATATTTTTTTAAAAAAGCACGAGTTGCGTAAGCCACGGGCGTCATGTTTAGAACCTATACATATAGTTCACGAAGAGTTACCAACCATTCGACAGTGCAATGCCACAACGGGTAGCTTATAATTGGAGAATTATATCACAGCCATTTCTGAAGAGCAATTAACAAAAATATTCATACACGATGAAGAGTTAAAAAACATATATACCATTCCGAAGAAGAACACCCTCCAGTGGCTCAGCGGTAGGTCTGAAGGCTTATATCGCTTAAAACCGGGTTTCGATACCCGTGGGGGGCACAGCAAATATATCCTATTGTGTAGCTTTTTGCTTAACTACAAACAAGCCGAAGAAGGGATCATTTGCTGTTGTTCATGGAAGCAGAAAAAACTAGAACAGCAGAACTTTAAGTACAGCAACAGACACCAAAACCACACATCAACCAATCCTCAGTAACACCTTTGCCCCCTTTCCTAATTTGCTCAACGGTAAGTCTGTGGACTTATAACACCAAAATTCTGGTTTCGATACCCATAGTGGCCACAGTACAGATAGCCCATTGTTAGCTATGAGCTTAACAAAAAATACACAAAATATCAGCACCCTAATTAACGAAATGAAAAACTATGATAACGAAAGATAACAACTCGAACTCAAAAAAGCCAATGAAGTGAATAGATAATAAACCAGGACTTGAAGCTGACGAATACTTCCAGTTGCAACTAGAGATTGTTAGCTGTTTCCATGGGAAAGATGGCCAAAGAAACTGGGACCACATCACGCCATTAAAGTCCTCCGATGCAGTCCAAGTGTGATATCGAAAGCCAACATCCAGGGAAAGTTGTCAAGTTGTGATGCCTTCGTCGTTTTCAAAACATTTTTTTTTTAACAGTCGGGCAAATGTTCATAATCGTGGTCATTAGGCACATCATGACTGACCATGGAGGAGGTAGTTCCAAGAAATTAGTCCTCAGTTATAACGGAATGAATTCATCGTTTAGATTTATTATATATGAATCCTCATTCTGAAAAGCATATCGCGAGCTACAACCAATTAGATCACGTGACAGGTAGGATATTTTTTTTTCTTACTCCAGAGGAAAAAGTAAAATGTTTTCATTAAGAAAAATCCTCAAAGACCATGGTTGTATACGAGGCACACACATATAAAACATAGTCACAGATAAGGTAAACGTCTTGTACCACCATATTTGAAGTACATATTTATTTAATTGTCCTTGAGCTACGTGTTTATTGACTTGTAATAGAAACAAATAGTTCTTAAGTTGTACTTCAGTTGCATTTTGGGTGCGTTGTTTTCGAGCTGTATTTGTACGGAGTTATATTTAAGCCATAATTTTGTCGAGTTGCACCTGAACTATATGTTTATTGAATTGCTCTAGGGCTACAGTTGCACGGGAGCTACGCTACTATTAAGTTGTACTCGAGCTACATTTTAGTTGAGGTGCACCGGAGCCATATTTGTGTTGAGCTGTACTAAAAGAATATTTTTCTTAAATTCTACTGAAACATTATTATTATTACACACTAAGGTCATTTTTAACATTTCAACTATGAAGATAAAATATTGATGAAACAGTATCGACGTGAGGTTTAAAACCTAAACGAACACCATCATGAAAATAGTTTGTTATAATACCACGTGATATTAAATTTATGTGGAGCAAATGTTTGCTTGCAGGATGAAAGCCACGTTTGGAAACCTTCTTCTCCACTATATCCATCCAAACGAATTCCTGGATTCACCGGAATGGGAATCGTGCACGGTGGATAGTGATAAACTTTTCCAGGTAAAGTATTCCTTAGAAAATAAACAGTTGTGTTAGGTAAGTGGACTACTCCAAGTTATTATTTAACTCACCAGGCTATAGTGTTACATGGAAAGTAAACAGTTGTGTTAGGTAAGTGGACTACTCCAAGTTATTATTTAACTCACCAGGATATAGTGTTACATGGAAAGTAAACAGTTGTGTTAGGTAAGTGGACTACTCCAAGTTATTAATAACTGACCAGGATATAGTGTTACATGGAAAGTAAACAGTTGTGTTAGGTAAGTGGACTACTACAAGTTATTATTTAACTCACCAGGAGATAGTGTTACATGGAAAGTAAACAGTTATGTTAGGTAAGTGGACTACTACAAGTTATTATTTAACTCACCAGGAGATAGTGTTACATGGAAAGTAAACAGTTATGTTAGGTAAGTAAATAATACTTGGTTAGTATTTAACTAAAAATGATTTTGCTAAGTGTTTTGAGTAAAACATTTGTTTTCACGTGTTATAAGTTGATTAATTTTGAAGCCACGTTAAACGGAAATAACTATTTTGTGTTCCTGCTTAAGTTGTATATATATATATAAACCTACGTTGATCTCTTGGCCAGGATAACTTTCCCTCACGTTTCTAACGAGAGTAGATACGCATATGATCGGTAACACCAGATCGTGAAACGTGAAACCTTTTAGTGTTAACACTCCGTCAGAGTATGTACTTACCAGTGGAAATACATAACCCATCATTAGATCATATATATTCACAAAGCCCACGTGTTTGTAAGCCTTACAGAATATCAATGTGGTCATAAAAAAACTTTTGAAACTTGTTCGACATCCATCCAGCTACTCTTCTTGAGAAACATTAGTGATGTTATATTCTTTACTTAGTTATCAGTAGTAACTTAAAACGCTTTAAGTGTTTAAATATCACGTGACTATACAGTCAACATTAATTATGTTTTCATTATTCGGCAACTACACGGCCATTTATTGATGGATTATTTTTTCCTTGTCAACAAGGGAGTCGCTAGGCACACGGGGCCTGAACCCCCGAATCTTTTAAGCACCTAATGACGCCTCTGTTTGAGAAAACGTGTAATTTCTGTGAAGAAGAAAAAGACACCCCTGAATGACAGTAGATTAATCTGTTCCTTGAATCACGACTATCACTGTTTCGTATAACTTGAGACACGTTAGATGATGTAATATAGCATGCCAACGATTTGTTATTATATGGGAAGTGAATCGTTTACATCAAATCTTGGATTGACTGTTACTCTTGTAACACACCTACAGCTCAAAGTGCGGCATTACGTCTAGAACCCCGGACCCGTCAATCCACAGTTCGACACACTAATCACTAGGCCTCGCCCTTTACGTTATAATATAATATGTTGTAACACAAACGCTCTCGCGACAACTCTAATGATTCTCTATACGAAAGTTTAACAACGAAACGTCACAGCTGTGAAGGGGTTCGAAAAGACACATTAAAAAAAAATGCACAGCTCAGCAACTTTGAACTTATACAAACGTAGAAAGATACAAAGTTTGGCTAAGTAAGTATCCGGTAAATTTCACTGTTATTGTAAACCTTCTAACGGGACAGTATCACGTGCTGCTTTCGACTTTTATGCTAAAAAAAAAAAAGTGCTGAAAAACGAAAGCTCTCCAGATGTTTGACACATCACGGCTGTTTCATGCTCATGCGTAAACAGAGAATAGCACTTGCATGACTTTCAGAGTGCTTCCCTCTACATAACGTGTACATCCCACAGATCTCCGTCGAACTGGTGAAGAACCAAAAATCCTTTCGGCTCGTTTTCTACGTTCCTATGAAAAACCTGAAAAACTTTTTAAGCTAATCGTACTTATAAAAACTTCATCTTAATAAATCAAACGTTACAATTATTGTTAATTATGTAACTTAATATTAACGAAATAATTCCACCGTAATAAACCCCCTGAGAGCAATAAATTATGAATGAATAAGATAATGAATTTGATTTAGAGATTTACCAAATCCATATTATCCAAACATGACTGAGACCACCACCGCTCGTTAAAACCAGCATAGCGTTTCTGAAAGTCATTTTTTAGCAATTTACCATCTGTATGCAGATCTCATCTTTGGAAGATAAAGATAACATATTTTCATGTATCCCGGTTTCAAATAAATATAATTTATCTGAATTAATATGTCGATAATAATAAAATATTAATGTTTATGTTATCCACCCAAAAAAATAAACAATGTGATAATAGATGTAATGCTCACAAGTTAATAGTAATCTTATCACTAAAACAGTTATATGATTTGTTATCGAAGTATAATAGGTGGATCATATCTTAAGCACGAGAAAAAAGGAAGCCTTAATTGAATATGATATATATAAAACACAAAACCCATCAAGAATTTGAAGAAATGCTGCTTTTTTCATGACATACAAGTTTAACACTACCGGAACCGAAAGGTTCAGTGTTCTTTTGTAAATAATTATTTATGGTGTTTTAATTACTTGTACTTACTTTCTCGTTATGTAAGTAATAATTTATACTCTTCTAATTACTTGTAATGGCGTTGCTTTCTCGTTCTGTAAATAATAATTTATAATGTTCTAATTACTTGTAATGGCGTTGCTTTCTCGTTCTGTAAATAATAATTTATACTGTTCTAATTACTTTTAATGGCGTTTCTTTCTCGTTCTGTGAGTAATAATTTATACTGTTCTAATTACTTGTAATGGCGTTGCTTTCTCGTTTTGGGTTTCCATCTCTGACAGATACTTTGGAAAAGAATACTTTGTAGTGTTGTAAGTATTTGTAATGGCGTTTCTTTCTCGTTCTGTAAATAATAATTTATAATGTTCTAATTACTTGTAATGGCGTTTCTTTCTCGTTTTGGGTTTCCATCTCTGACAGATACTTTGGAAAAGAATACTTTGTAGTGTTGTAACTATTTGTAATGGCGTTTCTTTGTCACTCTAGGTTTCTATATCTGCTGTGGAACCAAGTCGTTTCTTCTTTGGTCACGTCGGAAACTTGATGCTACTCTCAGTAATAACATATTCCTTCGTAATCTCATGTATAATCTTATTGGTAAGGATATCACCAACAAACTCTACTTGCTCAACGAAGTCCATCGTTTAGACTGGAACCTCAGGAATAAATCCCAAATACCCGACTGGTGGCGCCACCATATCACAAGGAGTGTGAGTGCTGATGCTGTCCACATGGGAACTAAAGGCCATTTGAGGTCACTTTTGTGGCGATCACGACCTGGAAGCTCTGTGCCACCAGATAGTACAGGTACTATAAATACAAATACCCTGTAATGCTAAACTGTATTAACCAATTAATTAGAACTAGTGATATCAAATAATCAAAAACAGTTTTCCAAGGAATAACTCTGTATTTTATATCCATTAATTTTGACTTTTATAAAGAGTGTTTTTTGTCTTAGTTGTTCGATTAAAATAGTTGACAAAGATTCGTACTGACTTCTAATTTTTGTGTTCATTGTGCTCCCATATTTTGTGACAGAACTATTGCCCCCCCCCAGTGGCATAGCGGTATGTCTGCGGACTTACAACGCTAGAAACCGGTTTTCGATACCCGTGGTGGG
>NW_013667570.1:31782-36104 GCF_000517525.1 Limulus polyphemus
TCAATAACAAAACCCATTAAGGAATGTTAGGTAGAGAACGATAAGGAGGGTGTAAATATTAGATAAGTAGGGAACAGTAAAGAGGGTGTAAATATTAGGTATGCAGGGAACAGTAAAGAGGGTGTAGATGTTAGGTAGGGAACGATAAAGAGGGTGTAGATGTTAGGTAAGGAAGGATAAATAGGGTTAAATGTTAGGTTTAGGGAACGATAAAGAGGGTGTAAATATTAGGTAAGTAGGGAACAGTAAAGAGGGTGTAAAAGTTAGGTAGGGAACGATAAAGAGGGTGTAGATGTTAGGTAAGGAAGGATAAATAGGGTTAAATGTTAGGTTTAGGGAACGATAAAGAGGGTGTAAATATTAGGTAAGTAGGGAACAGTAAAGAGGGTGTAAAAGTTAGGTAGGGAACGATAAAGAGGGTGTAGATGTTAGGTAAGGAACGATAAATAGGGTTAAATGTTAGGTTTAGGGAACGATAAAGAGGGTGTAGATGTTAGGTAAGGAACGATAAATAGGGTTAAATGTTAGGTTTAGGGAACGATAAAGAGGGTGTAAATAAGACCCTTTATCTCAGTAGATAGTGCACTCGCCTGGCGTGCGAGAGATCTCGGGTTCGAGACCGAGAATTTAAAAAGTATCACCACAGAAAAACTCTGCCAAACAATGGACCCGCAGGTCCCGTATTCGCGTCCTATTGTCACAAACACGCGCTCTCCATTTTAAGGCCGTTATGAGGGAATCAGTTTATACTCTCTTAATCATTCCGTATTTAACATTTACACCCTCTTTATCGTTCCCTCAACCTAACTTTTACACCCCCTTTAGCGTTCCCTAAATCTATCATTTATACCCTCTTTATCGTTCCCTAAACCTAACATTTAACCCTATTTATCCTTCCTTACCTAACATCTACACCCTCTTTATCGTTCCCTACCTAACTTTCACACCCTCTTTACTGTTCCCTACTTACCTAATGGTTGTTAAAAGGAATAAGTATGATCTATTACTAGATGGCTCTCCATTCGTTAAAAACAAGACATTCAGAACAAACCTACTGTTCCAGTATTTCCAAACATCAAATCTGCGCACAACGTGTGACCAACCATACAGTCCAATGCTAGAACATATTACCGTACAGATCACAGCGAATGGTTTGTTTGTTTGTTTTTGAATTTCGCTCAAAGCTACACAAGGGCTATCTGCGCTAGCCATCCCTAATTTTGCAGTGTAAGACTAGAGGGAAGGCAGCTAGTCATCACCGCCAACTCTTGGGCTAATCTTTTACCAACGAAAAATGGGATTGACCGTCACATTATAACGCCCCCACGGCTGAAAGGGCGAGCATGTTTGGTGGGACGGGGATTCGAACCAGCTCCAGATAACCGGAACTTTAACTCCGGACATCAAATTGTGAGTTTATTCCGGTTTTTTTTTTTGTTGTTGTTGTTGAAGTTGTTGTTCTTTTGTTACAAAATCGTTTTGTTTATAAAACTGTTTGCATTGTACTTATACAATTGTAGCATAGCTTTGATTCGCCTTGCACTTTTACATTTCTTTCTTGAAGTTTTTTCGTCCAAAATTCCAAAAGCGACGATTCAGTGATTAGTGGTCTCGTTCTAATGGCCTGAAGATGTCCTCCTAAATTCACTAGGAACTATCCTAGGACATATCTTAACTCATTCTGAAAGAAATATAAGAACGTAATCCGGACACTGCCTTCTCCTTTTTTTATTCATACACTCCTTAATCGCTTTTCCGAATGGCTTATTTGTTGACGTGTTCAAGAGTTGTATTAATATTGATCGATTTAAGTACTAATTTAAATTCTTCGCTCGCTTTGACTTTGCACCCTTTCACGAATTCATTGGAAAAATGTATGCAAATACGATTGTTTTTTTTCATTCGTTCATGACGTTTTGTTTGAATTATGAAACTTATCAGCAACAGATATGCGCGTTTATTATATGACGGATAAAAGTTATATAAGTTCTTGTAAAACGTTCGTATACAAGTCGAAATTTAGATGTAATAAGGAGAATGATACGTTTTTAAAACAGTTGTTTCCTTTGAATTTGCAAGTAAGAGTTAATGACGTAAACCTGAAAGATGAGTTTCTGACCTTCTATGTAAGTAAGCTAAGCTAATCGCTTGAATTTGCAAGTAAGAGTTAATGACGTAAACCTGAAAGATGAGTTTCTGACCTTCTATGTAAGTAAGCTAAGCTAATCGCCACGACCGTGGGTTTCAACATGTTGTAGAAAACGTGTTTATCGCTTAGTTTCTTAAGTTTGACTTTTAATATGTTTGTCACATTCAAATCTAAGCGCGTTAATCATAGTGTCAGTGCACTTTATATGTAGGGATGGCCAAGATACTCAATAGGCATAATACAAATATACAGCTAAAAAATAAACAACGACAGAGAGTTTTACTTTAAACGATGATAGCCACTCACTTTCATTTGTTTCTCTACTCAACAAGACCAAAAACAAAGTAAGAAGCCATCGCTAATATACCGAACCAGAAAGTGACCAACCCACCAAAGTGTTCATCTTTCTTCTTGTTGTTTCAGTCGAGATATGTCTACAACTACTTTATCACTAACGTTAGTTTAAACCTAAGTCCACTCTATGTGTTTATGGGTAGTTGCATGATATCATCGCTTAGTCGTAATAACTGGTAGTAATTTAAAAAAATCATAATTCTAGTGTAAACGATGTTATTAATACCCCTTGGAGTTAGCTTTTGTTACAGAAATCTGATGCTCCTGTCAAAAGCTTAAGTACAGGGTGAAACAGGAATTACCAGTCAATAATAGATGAACATTAGATTATTGTAACATACAGAATATTCAATGCTTTGTACACTATACAATCGGTGTCTTTAGGGAGCCAAGCCCTATAGTATATATAAAATTAAGGTGTAACAAAATAAATCAATACACATAATATTAAATTTTACTACACACATTCATAGAATACACCAACTTTCAGTCAGGGCGGGAAAAACGTCCCAAAACAAGTAATAAAAAACAGTGCCGAAAAGAATGCAATCTAGAATATAGGGTATAGGGATAATACAACTATAACGATGATCTATGTTTAGCTGTATTATCCCTATATTTTTATTTCTATTCTTTTTGGCACTGCCATCCCTACATCATTTTACATTTACACAGTGTTTTTATTACTTGATTGTTATTTGTTGATATGGACAACCTTTAACTTTTGACCTTTTTATATGTTTGTCACATTCAGAACTGTGTGCGTTAATTTGTTATTGATTGATATGGACAACCTGCCTCGTTTCGACGCTGTTGCGTGTATCCTTTTTAATTTTCAAACAGTGTTAATTAATTTAGCTTTGCATTGTGAATTTGGTACGAAAGAAACGCGACCTCTGACCTTAGACTGATAAAAACAATCCATTCGGTGAGCTGCCAATATCGATCAGTTCGTGGCAGTTAGTGATTGGAGAAAGCTACAGTGGGTTCTTCCCAACTGGAAGGAACCATTGTGATCCTCTGGTTGCACCAATAAGAAACGCCCTCTAGGTATCTTACTTCACATTAGTTGAAAGTGTGCATGGTCATTCATGGATGGACACTAAAAAGGGCATTGTTTCAGTCGTATAGCTGAGTCAAACTAGCTAGTTGAATAGACCTTTGTAATAACAACTACACCAACGTACCTAAGTATAGGCTTTAAGCGGATACTTTTATTACCAGGTTCGAGAGCTGGCCATCTTAAGATTAAATAGATATTAAAAGAAAAATATACTTTTGAAAGGTTTTGGTTTAAATTTCGAGCAAAGCTACACGAGGGCTATCTGCGTTAGCACTCCTTAATTTGGTTGTGAAAGACTAGAGGGAAGGCAACTAGACATCACAAACCACCGCCAACTCTTGGGCTACTCTTTTACTAACGAATAGTGGGATTGACCGCCACATTATAACGCCCCCACGGCTGAATGGGCGAGCATGTTTTGGTGGGACGGGGATTCGAACCCGCGACCCGCAGATTGCGAGTCGAGCGCCCTACCAACCTGACCATGCCTACTTTTGAAAAGAAACTGTATTTCATCAAACGAGTTATATACCTATACTAGTTTCGACACAATGATGCGCCCTCTTCTGTCTAACATTGTCTTTAAGATTATAATTTTTTCTTTCTTTTAACAGTTAAACACGATATTTGTTGGTTTTTGCTGCAGATAAACGATCAATGTAAAACTAACTAATTAAAAATATTTCTAATTTATTATAAAGCAGAATGGAATATAAATCTTATATATATATATATATATATATATATATATACATA
>NW_013667570.1:36828-37740 GCF_000517525.1 Limulus polyphemus
CTGAAAATTTTCCATCTATTTCATTTTCACAGATCTGCCCTTACGTGTTCTGTTAAATACCGTGAAGCTAGATTAATTGTTTGTACATAAATTACCCAGATTTGTTTCGTTTGTGTGTCTGTTAAAAGAATTTATTACCCGTTGATCGTTGATGAAGCAGCGTCGCAGGTTTTATATGTTTCCATACTTGTTGGTTGGCCAAACAAGGCTTGAGATTGGCTGCTTATGTAGTCATGTGACCAAAGCCTATGCCTTTTACTTCGTTGCTCTTACGACAAAGCAGAAATAGTGCCTTTCAGCTCAACTTGCATGATTGATAAATATTTATTTTTTGTGATATCGAAACCTAACATTTTAATAATTATGATAACTTAAATCCCTCGCAGTCCACATGTTTAACACGTGTAATTAATGTGATTGTATAAACAGTTTATCATTTTTAACAGCCTACGAAGCCTTATAGTAATTACGCTCAGATCTAACATTTGTATAAGCTATACATTGCTGTAAAACTGGTATATTCCTTTCCCCCTGGTGGCGAACAGCACACCAGATATACTGAAGCTGGCATATTCCTTCCCCCTGGTGGTGAACAGAACACCAGATATTCCGAAACTGATATATTACTTTCCCCCTGGTGGTGAACAGAACACCAGATATGTTGAACCTGGTATATTACTTTCCCCCTGGTGGTGAACAGAACACCAGATATGTTGAACCTCGTATATTACTTTCCTCCTGGTGGTAGACAGAGTACCAGATATGTTGAACCTGGTATATTACTTTCCTCCTGGTGGTAGACAGAGTACCAGATATGTTGAACCTCGTATATTACTTTCCTCCTGGTGGTAGACAGAGTACCAGATATGTTGAACCTGGTATATTACTTTCCTCCTGGTGTTAGACAGAGTA
>NW_013667570.1:37750-42212 GCF_000517525.1 Limulus polyphemus
TTTCATTTTTCTGAATCTTTTTATATGCACATGCACCACCTGTCGGAAATGTGGAACATTACTACATTTGTCACTTGTTCTGTCTTAGTAGTGAAAAATTTTCCATCTATTTCATTTTCACAGATCTGCCCTTACGTGTTCTGTTGAATACCGTGAAGCTAGATTAATTGTTTGTACATAAATTACCCAGATTTGTTTCGTTTGTGCGTCTGTTAAGAGAATTTATTACCCGTTGATCGTTGATGAAGCAGCGTCGCAGGTTTTATATGTTTCCATACTTGTTGGTTGGCCAAACAAGGCTTGAGATTGGCTGCTTATGTAGTCATGTGACCAAAGCCTATGCCTTTTTACTTCGTTGCTCTTACGACAAAGCAGAAATAGTGCCTTTCAGCTCAACTTGCACGATTGATAAATATTTATTTTTTGTGATATCGAAACCACGTTTTGCTAATTAATGGCCACTAATGTTTGTTAGGTTTTAGGAGAGTCGTTCACCAGATTAAGTTGTTTTATACCAAATATGTCGTACTTTCCTCCGTCGTCTTCTCAACTGGTTGTTTACGAAATGATAAATTGTGCGCATGACTGTTATTTTAATAATTATGATAACTTAAATCCCTCGCAGTCCACATGTTTAACACGTGTAATTAATGTGATTGTATAAACAGTTTATCATTTTTAACAGCCTACGAAGCCTTATAGTAATTACGCTCAGGTCTAACATTTGTATAAGCTATACATTGCTGTAAAACTGGTATATTCCTTTCCCCCTGGTGGCGAACAGCACACCAGATATACTGAAGCTGACATTTTCCTTCCCCCTGGTGGTGAACAGAACACCAGATATCCTGAAACTGGCATATTCCTTCCCCCTGATGGTGAACAGAACACCAGATATTCCGAAACTGATATATTACTTTCCCCCCTGGTGGTGAACAGAACACCAGATATGTTGAACCTGGTATATTACTTTCCTCCTGGTGGTAGACAGAATACCAGATATCCTTTAAATCAAATGAGTTATTTAGTTTTTTCCCATTTAGGTAATCTAGTTTTCAATGTCAGCTGAAGTCGCTATCTTGTCAATAGCGGATTTTTTTATTTCCCATTTAGACAGCCTAGTTTTCAATGTCAGCTGAGGTCGCTATCTTGTCAATAGCGGATTTTTTTATCCCATTTAGACAGCCTAGTTTTCAATGTCAGCTGAAGTCGCTATCTTGTCAATAGCGGATTTTTTATTTCCCATTTAGACAGCCTAGTTTTCAATGTCAGCTGAGGTCGCTATCTTGTCAATAGCATAAAACTTAGGTTCTCCGTAGTCACAAAGTGCTTTACTAGTCTTAGAAATGACGTACTTCTCAGGGCTATACAGATCTAACTACAAATACCTATCTTTACACACACACACACACACATATATATATATATATATATATGGTATTACTGTTCTAGAACCACAAGAGAAGATTGGTCAAAATGTTAAAAAAGTATATTATATAGGTACTTTTTGTGATAGGGGGCGCTGTAGTAAAGATAGTCTTCTAAATGGAATGTATATATTTTTTTCTTTTCTTATAGTTTAGTATGATCTCGAATCCGTTAATTAAAATGCTGTGCTTGCTACTGAAATTAGTGTTCTGGAAAAAGTTTATAACTGTAAATGAAACGCTAATAAACATCTGTAGGTGCATGACCAGACTGTGCGTTTTTATTTTATTTTATCCTTGTATAAGTAACTTCTCATCCCTATACTGGATTGAGTACGTTATGTTAAAACACGTGACAACCAGTTCCGATATAAAGTCACAGTAGAATAGAATGTATGAGAAATACATTCTGGTATTGTTTGGCGTTTTGTGGGTAGTGTGACGACACCGAAAATTGATCATTTTGGAAAATATTTGCAAACTCAAATCGTAAAGATGATTTCAGATCGAGAACTTTAAATTTCCAGGGTGGGATTATCGCTTCTGCTTAATCGCATTGGAAAACAAAGGAATCTGGATCAACTTGGGGCATCAAGACCATTTAGAAAGAAACTTGCAACAAGTCGTATCCTAGGCTGGTAAGTAAAGTGTGACTTTTTGTAACTGGTTAGAATCCACAAACACAAATGTTAGCTGCATAAGCTGTCCACGTGCCCCAGGGAACAGTACGTAACATAATCAAGAATAATCTACGTCTGGAAACGATGCCATGTTCTGGGCTTCCTGTCATACCTCCTGTTCATGCTACTCCAAACAAATATATACAGGTCAAATCGCCGGACTAGATGGATTATGTAAAACGTGCAAGGAGGGGTTGTATCCTTTGGATATGAGAGCCTTAAGACAGATTCTTTTGCAATGGAAATTACACCAAAGGCTATTGTTCGGATGCACGATCGTCAAAATGAATAGGACAGAACGTGACTTTAACGACGTGTTGAGGTCTCAGAATCGTTTGAATAGAACGTACTAAACTCTCTGTATATGTTAACGTTAATCTATATTGTTCATTAGAGATACTTAGAATTTCAATTGTCCTCTCTTGCATGAGTTTCAAAGTTTTCAACATACAATTATTTTCTGTGAATTTAGTCTGAAAGTATAATTTTAGCAACATGAACTCTAGTTGCATATATTTTATAACTGATTTATATTTATATACGGGCTAATATATGGGGCTAAAACACTATAAACTTCAAGTAAGGCGCTCAAACTACTACTTAATGACTGAAATGGATAATGGCTTTATATATACGGAAATAACTGAATCCCCATAAAACGTCAAACTACTACTTAATGACTGAAATGGATAATGGCTTTATATATACGGAAATAACTGAACCCCCATAAAACGTCAAACTACTACTTAATGACTGAAATGGATAATGGCTTTATATATACGGAAATAACTGAACCCCCATAAAACGTCAAACTACTACTTAATGACTGAAATAGATAATGGCTTTATATATATACGGAAATAACTGAATCCCCATAAAACGTCGAGTTTTCGTGTTTTTTGACTATCTGAACCGCACAGAAACTTCCGAGTTCTCGCGTTATGGGCTATAGAAACCCCACAGAAAACCAAGGAGTTCTCGTCTTCTGGACTGCTTGAAACCCCCAAATAATTTTAGAGCTGTTATGTTTTCGACTACACAGAAAACCATGGAGTTGTCGTGTGTTGGACTACCTAACTCCCACAGAAAACCATGGAGTTGTCGTGTGTTGGACTACCTAACCCCACAGAAAACCATGGAGTTGTCGTGTATTGGACTACCTAACCCCCACAGAAAACCTCGGAGTTGTCGTGTTCTGGACTGCTTGAAACCCCCGAATAATTTTAGAGCTGTTATGTTTTGGACTACACAGAAAACCATGGAGTTGTCGTGTATTGGACTACCTAACCCCCACAGAAAACCTCGGAGTTGTCGTGTTTAGGACTGCTTGAAAGTGATTGAAGATATAATATGTGCTTTATACGATTCCTTTGGGCTTTGAGACATTCACTTGAAAATCGTTTCCGCGTATATTTTTAAAATAAAAAACTTCATATTAATTCAGTGTTACAACAGTGTAACTGTTTTCAATTTTTAACACTTGCGTTTTATAGAAGTTTCTTTCAGACTTTGCGCGTAAAGCAACTCGTTGACTACCTGTATTACCCTAATTCTAAACTGATAAACTAGAGAGGAGGCATATAGTCAACAGCACTCACCGCCAACTCTTGGGTGACTCGTCTTACCGAATAGTGGAATTTGACCGTCACCCTTATAACGCAACCACGGCTCCAAATCGTGGAGCGAGATTTTTCTTTTTTACAGTAACGGGACTCGAACAGTAAACCCGGAGGTCCAAAGTCCAGCACGCTAATCACTGGTCACGCTTGGCCGTTTGATAAAATAAATAAATAATTACTAAAGTCAAACAAATTATTGCGCTGGCCCAGCAGGAAGACTTTTAGATTAGAGGTTTTACTTTTAAGACACAGTGACTTTCGAGAACGACTAGAATTGTGACAAGTTTTTAATCAATGACTAGTAAGTAAAGATCCTTTCTTGAACTTTTGTCTTGAAACCTTTCTTTAATCAATACTTTATCAAAGCAAGTGTGAGAGATGAGCCAAAGTCGTTCCGAGCTAATGAAATCAAATCCTCGAGAACTAAATGTAACTTCAGTAAATCAATTGTGACACTAATGTAAAACGTTATCAGTCAACCACTTAAAATATTTTGTTTGTATGGCAGAGCTACTAAGACTACCTGCCGCCGTCCCTAATTTAAAACTACTCACAGAGAGAGAAGGCAGCGAGTCAGCAATGTCCTTACTTACTTACTTACTTATACTCTGGGTAGTAATTTTGGTTACGTCCTTTCAACCTCAACGTGTTTGAGGACAACCAGGGGTGTTCAGAAGCTTTTTTTTTTCCGCTTCTCTTCAACCTCGCTGCTTGGTGAGGGATGTACATATTCGTG
>NW_013667570.1:42506-52748 GCF_000517525.1 Limulus polyphemus
CCGCTTCTCTTCAACCTCGCTGCTTGGTGAGGGATGTACATATTCGTGAGTATTATAGTTTGTCCTGGATTTGGTTTGACCGAGTCTGGAGCATACGTTAAGCTTAGAAAATCATGCAGCCTTCGAGGATGCATCGGGTGGGATGAAGCACTAAAGCTAAAAATTTTGTGCAATATCCTATCATTCACCATCACTTTTATAAATGCACCCACAACTTAAAGTGTGTGGAATATTTTGTGGTATTACAAGGATTTGAACCTGGCCAATTGCGAAATCCAGAGCTCTACCATAGGGCCGCGTCCTCGTAGAACAATATCTTATTTTTAATTTGTCATTATAAAAATATTCGGAGCTCTAACATAGGGCCGCGTCCACTTAAAACAATGTCTTCTTGTTAATTAATCATTCTGAAAATATCCGGAGCTCTACCATAGGGTCGCGTCCACGTAAAACAATGTCTTCTTTTTAATTAGTCATTCTGAAAATATCCGGAGCTCTACCATAGGGCCGCGTTCACGTAAACCAATGTCTTCTTTTTAATTAGTCATTATGTAAATAGTTCTACGAATGCAACTGATTCATTAACTGATATTTGAGAGTAATATATTTACATGCCAATGTTGTCTTCAAGATATTTTCAGAGGTAAAAAGTTAGGTTTGACTTTTGAAGTCGAAAACGTCACGTATGCTGGAGTGTGGCATCTAACAGCGCCACCATTTTTAACAAAGCATTGGTAAAGACTGTATTTACTGTCTGTATCATCTCGCACTGTAACGGTTTGTAGTTACGTTAAATGTTAGATATTTTTATGTGTGAAATGTAGAAAAAAAATTGAATTCAAAGAATAAACAAAGGGAAAAGTTAAACTCTGAAGAAATATTAAAAAATAAATAATAGAAAACACTCAAACTGGTCAGTACTCAGAATTCCCCCGGTTAGACAACGGTAAATTTACGGACTTACAACACTAAAATCTGGGGTTCGATTCCTCGAGGTGGACACAGCAGGTAGTCCAATGTGGCTTTGCTCTGAAACAAATAAACATTACTTAGAAGAAAAAAAAAGTTGGTAAAATAAAAAAAACAACAACAGAAAATTGTGTTGTATATGAATTTCAAAGACATTTTGAGAACATGCCTAACAAAAGGACAGTCAATAATAAATAGTTCTGCCCTAAACAAGATTTTACATCCGACGCACAATTTGATTTATCCTAAAACAGCTCCACATCACTGTCTGAGAGGCTAGTCCACAGAGGCCAGGTGGTTAGAGCGTTCGACTCGCAATCTGATGGTCGCGGGTTCGAATCCCCGTCCCACCAAACATACTCGCCCTGTCAGCCGTGGGGGTGTTATAAAGTGACGGTCAATCCCACTGTTCGTTGGTAAAAGAGTAACCCAAGAGTTGGCAGTGGGTGGTGATGACTAGCTGTTTTCCCTCCAGTCTTACACTGCTAAAGTAGGGATGGCATGTTTGGTGGAATGGGGATTTGAACCCGCGACCCTTAGATTGCGAGTCGAGCGCCCTAACCACCTCGCCATGCCGGGCCCTTATTTGTAGAATAAGAAATATTAGGTAACTGTTATAACTCGTGGGGGAGTCAAATCAGGGATAATTTATGATGTACATTACATAAACCGTTATTAATTATTAATCCATTGTTTCAATTGCAGGAAAATTTAAAATAAGTATTAAACTTTTCCCTTCCATAAACGTGAAGTATTAATGTTACTAATTAATAGTCTGGGCGTGGCTCAACCTTCCAGGATAGCGTGTTTCATTTCATTGTGTGCCAATCAATTCAGTAACCACCACGATATTTCATGGCTACATGTGACCAATCCTGCCCTTACCTATATCCATCATTAGGTGGCGATAAACAAGCCTGCCTCCTTCTCTATTCCTTCTAGAGTATAAGGAAGTAACTTTCTGAAATTTAGTAGCTCATAAGAATAGTTTTTAATTACAGCACCATCAGTGTTTATCTTTCGCGTTTTTCAAGACACGTGAAAAATTAGTTGATGAAAAACTTACGCGGTTCCTTATGTATATTTCACCCAATGAAGTTCCATTAAACTAAAATGTAAGATTGTTGTTACGACTGTCCAACTATTGTTCTGCAATCATAATTCTAGATGCTAATTCATGTATGTTAAGAGCTATCATCTCCTGATGGTAATTCATGTCTATTCAGAGCTATCATCTCCTGATGGTAGTTCGTATATTACTACAGCTATCATCTCCAGATGGTAGTTCGTATATTACTACAGCTACCATCTCCTGGTGGTAGTTCGTATATTACTACAGCTATCATCTCCAGGTGGTAGTTCGTATATTACTACAGCTATCATCTCCTGGTGGTAGTTTATATATTACTACAGCTATCATCTCCAGGTGGTAGTTCGTATATTACTACAGCTATCATCTCCTGATGGTAGTTCATATATTACTACAGCTATCATCTCCTGATGGTAGTTCATATACTACTACAGCTATCATCTCCTGATGGTAGTTCATATATTACTACAGCTATCATCTCTTGATGGTAGTTCGTATATTACTACAGCTATCATCTCCTGATGGTAGTTCGTATATTACTACAGCAATCATCTCCAGTTCGTATATTACTACAGCTATCATCTCCTGATGGTAGTTTATATATTACTACAGCTATCATCTCCAGGTGATAGTTCGTATATTACTACAGCTATCATCTCCTGATGATAGTTCGTATATTACTACAGCTATCATCTCCTGATGGTAGTTCGTATATTACTACAGCTATCATCTCCAGATGGTAGTTCGTATATTACTACAGCTATCATCTCCTGGTGGTAGTTTATATATTACTACAGCTATCACACCCTGAAGGTAGTTCGTATATTACTACAGCTATCACACCCTGGTGGTAGTTCGTATATTACTACAGCTATCATCTCCTGAAGGTAGTTCGTATATTACTACAGCTATCACCTCCTGGTGGTAATTCATGTCTATTTAGAGCTATCATCTCCTGATGGTAGTTCGTATATTACTACAGCTATCATCTACTGGTGGTAGTTCGTATATTACTACAGCTATCATCTCCTGGTGGTAGTTCGTATATTACTACAGCTATCATCTCCTGGTGGTAGTTCATATATTACTACAGCTATCATCTCCTGATGGTAGTTCATATATTACTACAGCTATCACACCCTGGTGGTAGTTCGTATATTACTACAGCTATCATCTCCTGATGGTGGTTCGTATATTACTACAGCTATCATCTCCTGGTGGTAGTTCATATATTACTACAGCTATCATCTCCTAATGGTAGTTCGTATATTACTACAGCTATCACACCCTGAAGGTAGTTCGTATTTTACTACAGCTATCATCTCCTGATGGTAGTTCGTAGATTACTACAGCTATCACCTCCTGATGGTAGTTCGTATATTACCACAGCTGCCATCTCCTAATGGTAGTTCGTATATTACTACAGCTATCATCTCCTGATGGTAGTTCGTATTTTACTACAGCTATCTTCTCCAGATGGTAATTCATGTCTATTTAGAGCTATCACCTCCAAATGGTAGTATATATATATATATATTGTATTAGAGGTAACATATGTCTGTTGTAGTCTTATAATACTTTAACTTGCATTTCCTACAAAATTTAGAAAAGAATTAGAACAAGAGCCACTGAAAAAATAATTTGACCTTTTCTTACGGGTAACAGCCACGGGTCTTTTCAAGCGTTCAAAAAATTAGAGATATTTGATCTTTTTTTTTTTTCCATTTAATGGCAAAGCACCTAACAGCGTTTCGTTGTAAATGATGTTGCATTGTGTTACTAGAGTGTAAATAAATTTGTTGATTGGTTGGCCTTCTTAAAATCTCCCGCCAATACAGAATCTTTAAATGCTAGTTTTCTCAGCGAAGAATCTTAAGACCAGAGTCTAAACCCCCGTGCGTGCATCTTTACTGCATAACTTAAATTGAAAATGACAACTGACTAAGGAACGGTTGGATAATCAAAGACAGAATTAATTAAAAGATCCACATAAGTAATCAAAAACCAGTAATTTGGAAGTTCGGAACTCCTGTTTTCGTGGATATTAACCTTTACGATCTCGTTAAGTTCAGGCCTGACCAATATGTTTAACGTTTTAAAAGCGCAGTTCATTGTTACGCTGGAAATGATTTCCAACTTCAAAAGTGAATGATCTAATTTGATCACTTCTTGCATTTTTAGCTTCTTTTTTTTTATAATTTTTTTTGAAAAAAAGAAAAAAAACTGGGTCTTTATTACGTCCACCGAACAGCTTATTAATTTAATTTGGTTTCCAGTGTAATCCTTAAATATGCATCAAAGTTTACTTTGAGACTTGGCGCCGCCAAGACGTTTTGGGTGACAGAACATTCGGCTGACGTCAGTGCCTACTAACGACGTTCATATTCCACCTCAATAATCCACTCTTGAGATGAACGAAACTTACGCCGAGGGTATCTGAAGCAATGTTCATCCCTTCTAAGCGGGATTTGTCTGAACTGTAGACAGACACAGAAAAAAACGTCATAACAATTTACGAACATTCCCGAAACTGAAAGAATAACCATCACCTGCCATATGGAGATGCTTTTTTTTCTTCTCTGCCTTGAATTACGGCTATATATATTTGATAAAGACGCGTTCCGCGCGACGAAATTTCATTTGACGAGACCATCTCAGCTTTCTTCTCAAAATGGAGAGAGCCTGCAATAAACAAAAACACAAAAACAGCAGATCGAAGCAGCTATTTTCCAAACTCACAGTTAGCAAAAGTCAATACCAATCTTTAGTCCCCAAATTACCTACTTGTTTTCATACCGTTTCATTCTGGTGGCGATCCACATTTACCAGCATGTTTCATTCCAGTGGCGATCTACATTTACCAGCATGTTTCATTCCGGTGGCGATCAACATTTACCAGCATGTTTCATTCCGGTGGCGATCTACATTTACCAGCATGTTTCATTCCGGTGGCGATCCACATTTACCAGCATGTTTCATTCCGGTGGCGATCTACATTTACCAGCATGTTTCATTCCGGTGGCGATCAACATTTACCAGCATGTTTCATTCCGGTGGCGATCAACATTTACCAGCATGTTTCATTCCGGTGGCGATCTACATTTACCAGCATGTTTCATTCCGGTGGCGATCCACATTTACCAGCATGTTTCATTCCGGTGGCGATCCACAATTATCAGCATGTTTCATTACGGTGGCGATCCACATTTATCAGCATGTTTCATTCCGGTGGCGATCCACAATTATCAGGATGTTTCATTCCGGTGGCGATCAGCATGTTTCATTCCGGTGGCGATCAACATTTACCAACATACTGAATAAATAATTAATTGTTTTTCTCTCACACCACTTTGCGTAAAGAACTGACCAAAAATATTGGATAAAAAATCACCATTGTCTGGATAAACTACAGAGGAAACCACAGCAACAGGTTGTAAGATTAAGTTTATTACTGGTGGTATTTTATATACGTTTCTGTGTAGAAAGGCTTAGTTTTTAAAACCAACGAAGTGATGGACTAACAAGCAATTTGAGAGAGAAAATTGTTTAGAAAAACTAGTTCAGGACTGAGACAGAGTAAAGATACTGTACACGGCAACGGACATGACTAAAAACTCATACGGTGACTACAATCTGTTTTCTTTGGAGCAGGAAAACCTTACTGAACCACAGAGTTAGAAAGAACAGGAACAGTTCCTTTACGAGTTTGAAATATTTTGTTATTTCCGAATAAACGGAATCCTACTTCCGGTTTCCTTTCACCTTTGCGGGAAACTCATAACAAACAAACAAACACTAACGATGAGTCGATTCGTCCGTCCTTCGTCTGTTACGAACAGTTCCTTTACAAGTTTGAAATATTTTGTTATTTCCGAATAAACGGAATCCTACTTCCGGTTTCCTTTCACCACGTAAGTGTGTATCGTAGTCATGGTTACTAGAACACTTTGAATCGGTGGTGAATATAACGGAACATTCGAATAACAAACAGTGATTTCTCCTAATTTGGCCAATTTCAATAATATACTTAAGGTACTTCCATTACCTTTCTACGATTACGGTGACAAACGATCACTCAGTTAAAATTTGTGAAACGTCTAAAATTCGGTGAATTTCGTCCAGGAGCAGGAAGTATTCTGTTTTGACTGTATTTCTCGTTATCTATACTTTAGTGATGTGGAAGGGTTACGACCCCCCTCGAAGGTCTTTAACCTCTGTGAATATGTTAAAATAATGTCAGCCAACCATAAACAACTGGTCTTCTATTGTTGACCTATTCTTTCTCGTGATTCCCTTGTGAAGATCGAATGATAAACCTGAAGCCTAACTGCTTGAAAACCGTTAGGCTTAACTGCGGGAAGCAGTGAATTACAGAAGAAGAAGCCTCGTGGTTTTTCTCCGCGCTTCGGCTGATACCGAATACAATATTACTAGCATTTACACGACCCACCAGACTTCTACACACGTTCCTGAACGTTCGATAAAGAAGCGTTTTAATCATTAGGAGATAATTTATCTGGAAACTTCGATTCCCGCCAACTTTCTACCCAGAATAGCCTTTCGTCATACAAAGGAAATACAGCGAATTAACTCCAGAAAATATTAAACAACTTATATTACAGATGGCATGAACTTCGAGTTTATTGAAAATAAGAAGAATATAAATACACTACGTATCACCGGATTGACCTGGCATCTTCAGGTGATTGACAGAAATTCCATGATTAAATCTGTGACGTGAAAATTTATCAGTTCAAATACCCCAAAATATCGTAATTCCAGTCATATAATTAACAAAACACTTTATATTATAATTTAAAATCACTGCCTGAAAATTCCAAGATCTCAAAGTTATTTTAAAGTTTCTATAATCATATTTTTACTTAATGTTAAATTATTCACACAAGTTACCACCATCAAGTAGAGTTAAGCACACCTTACGATAACTTTATAAACATTAATTACGCAAACGATTGTTTATTCCCAATAATGCTCGAAACAATTAAACTGGAAAATTTGCTTTAAACTTTACAAAATTTTCAAGTAGCTAAAAATAACGTTTTTCGTTATTTAAAAACAGTTATATCCAGTTACCCTACCGACTAATTAAGGGGTCCTGGATTCATTTGGGTGGTCTTCAAGAAGCTGTACCACACACCCACGTATCTGTGACGTATTCATGCCTAAACTATAGTGAATCTTTCACGCCACCAGAGGGCGTTATACGACTAAAATGTTCACTGAATAATGTAGATGACATTTACACACAGCTTAACAAAATGCCGAACGGAGAGTGAATCTTTCATTACACCAGAGGGCGTTATATGACTAAAATGTTCACTGAATAATGCAGGTTACATTTATTTATATAAATAAGCTTAACACTCGAAGCCTAATCTCCACAGTGACATTTGTTCGAAAGCATATTTATTTAAAAAGAATGTCATAATTTTTATAATTTATAACACTTTACATTGTTACTATAGTTGCGAAATAGTTTTATAACATTAAAAATACTTCCAGACCGAACAACATTCGGCCTTTCGTTTTTTACGTTTATTTTTATTTCACTGGTATACCATTTCATCCCCTTCTGTTAAAAGAGTGGATATTTAAATACTCGACTTGTCTTTTGCGCCAATCATCGCCTCGGGATTTGGCAAGTTTTGAGTGAATGCTATCCTCGGTCAAGAACGAAATATAAAATCATTTATTTTTTTTAATTAAAAAAAAAAGAATGGAAATAAAAAAACCAGTGCCGTATTATAATGTATGGATTAAAAAACAAAAAGTAGAAACGATACACCGTGGAAATACAACTTTATTATTACCAAAGCGGAAGGTTTTTAGTATTAAACTAGGGATGAGATCAAAATGGCGTTGTCATAGCAATTAAACCAGTAAGTTTATGGATACGGTGTTCTTGTAGGTGCTGCCATCTAACAGAAAATTTAACAAACGAAGAAAACATTATAATTAAGTCGGTTTCAGTATTTTTAAAACGTGCGGTTTTGATGTGAAACAAAAAGTAACACAATGATCTTATGCGAGTGTAATAAACAAACGCTAATGCTGCCCTCTAGTGGATCGTTTTAGTAAATGACTGGCATAAACATGTTTGAAATCTGAGCCGTCTTTTGATTGGCTACTGCCAATTCATTCACAATCTCCGACAAGCGGAGAACTTTCCTTGTCAGAGATAATTTTATCGAGTTTTAATTTTTTTTTGCATGTTTCTGTTTCAGGACGCTAGGATTTTAAAGATTTGACTTTTCGCACAACTTCTCCTATATATAACAAAACAAGTTTCACCAAAATAATTTTCGTACGCTTTTTAACTTACAATAAAGACAAAATTCGTGTTTTGATTTCAAGCAACGTGCCAAATGATACGTGTAAACACACTAAGAAATACAAAAAACAAATTTAAAATTATTTGGTGTTGGTGTTAAAACAAAACAATATCATTCATTGGCAAAATTTAAGCAATAAAACACTGCCTGCAACTAAACCAAGTTGGAAAGTAACTTAAAGAATTCTATTTTAGAAAGTTGAAATGTTCCCGCTCATTGAAATAAAAAATTTGTTCTTAGGTTTACCTTTCATTAATGACGGAAATTTTCTAATTCTGGTCATAAAATAAACTTATTCTATATATATATAATATTACTTTTAAATTTATGACAGGGAAACTGAGTTCCTTTCTAATAAGGCATTCAGACATAAGCATCACTATTAAACACATTTTGTCTCACAGGTTAATATTCTAATCTTGGTGTGACAACCCAAGAAGTGAGGGTTGTATAAAACCCTTAAATTGATTTCTAAATAATCATGTTGCATATCACAACTTCTTTGATAGGTAGTAAGGGATCTATATAAGATCCCCAAGATACAAGACTGATTTGTCCCTCAAAAGACTTGAACATTTAACTACCCAGTCTTCATCCTGTTCGATCAGTCTACATGGCTAAGCTTTGGAGATAAAGGACCCACTCTTCGTCTGTCCAGAAGTGTTGTCATTTGGGAAGAATTCTGACTATAGTAACGTCGTTCAATGACCTATAATTAAAAAAAATAAATGGCGGAAAAGAGCTCCTAAAAACTAAGTTTGAAATAATCTTCCTGAAGTTTCTTCTATGTGCAAAAAACTGAAAGCCCCTACACAGATTTTACTGATTCTTAGGCTTAATTCCTTTATTTCCTAAAAGTCATCAACTGTCTTAGGTGACAAAGTGGACCAATTGGACACTTAGAGGCCTCCATAACTGAATAATCCATAATGTACTCATTTTGGTACTTTCTTGAATAAAATATTACTCTACAAAGACAAATACAAACATTAAAATTTGTTCCAAGTGTTTTACATCAATTACAATTTGTATTTAAAAAACAACAACAAATTCTTAAGCCTAATATCCAGGAAAAACAAACACATTTGTCTGTTGAAGTTTTTTATTTTTCACGTCTTAAATTTGTCCATTACCAAGATAAAATAAGAAATAAATAAAAAGAGTATTACAGAACTGTCTTTTATAAATAAAGTTTACAAAATAACAGTGGTTTGTTTGTTTTTAATTATGCATAAAGCTACACAAGGGCTAGCTGTGCTCTGCCCACCACGGGTAGCGTAACCCGGTTTCTAGCGTTGTAAGTCCACAGACATACCACTGTGCCACTGGGGGACAAAATAACAGTGGTTTGTTTGTTTTTAATTATGCATAAAGCTACACAAGGGCTAGCTGTGCTCTGCCCACCACGGTAGCGTAACCCGATTTCTAGCGTTGTAAGCCCACAGACATACCACTGTGCCATTGGGGGACAAAATAACAGTGGTATGTTTGTTTTTAATTATGCATAAAGCTACACAAGGGCTATGTGTGCTCTGCCCACCATGGGTAGCGTAACCCGGTTTCTAGCGTTGTAAGCCCACAGACATACCACTGTGCCACTGGGGGACAAAATACAGTGGACACTGAACCAACAGAAATAAACATACGGTGTGAAATACCTCAAGAGCAGGCGAGAAGTCAAGTAACCATATTGACCTGGTGTAACTTTTACACTGCAACAGTGATTGTGATCATAAATATATTGTAATATTACTATAAAGCAGTTAAAAGTACCCTAATGTTTGTATTAGAATTAATAAAACAGTTGAAATTATCCTGCTATTTGTATTA
>NW_013667570.1:52993-54679 GCF_000517525.1 Limulus polyphemus
TAAACTGTGGTTTATAGTTTGTGAAATATAGTCATTTGTTTTGTACTTACACTTTGTCGTGATAATACCTTTTATAGTAGCAGGGTTGTAAACTGTGGTTTATAGTTTGTGAAATATAGTCATTTGTTTTGTACTTACACTTTGTCGTGATAATACCTTTTATAGTAGCAGGGTTGTAAACTGTGGTTTATAGTTTGTGAAATATAGTCATTTGTTTTGTACTTACACTTTGTCGTGATAATACCTTTTATAGTAGCAGGGTTGTAAATTGTGGTTTATAGTTTGTGAATATAGTCATTTGTTTTGTACTTACACTTTGTCGTGATAATTCCTTTTATAGTAGCAGGGTTCTGTGGTTTATGGTTTGTGAAATATAGTCATTTGTTTTGTACTTACACCCAATATAGTAGTAAGCAAATAGAAATAATACCACCTTACAAAGCAATAGAACTAGAAGTATACGTTAGCCCTGATGTTTATTAAACGTAGGTAAAACAAAATAATAAAAGTTTTGCTACTTTTTAAATTAATGATATTCTCACCTTGTCAAAAAATCGACTTAATTTAACAGCATTTGTCGATCCAGGGGCTAGGGATTTAGCCTGATGACAATCCTACAAAAAGGAATTATCACGGCAAAAGGGTGATCTCGAATATAAGGCGACTACCATTTTCAGACACTATGGGAAAGAAAAAATTGAGTGTCAAAACGTCCTGTTTTAGGTCCGCAAAATCAATACTATAACTAAACAGCCTGCAGGTGGACTAGTTGCAAGAATTAGCGATGACCTTGAGTGAACATCTGGCACGCATGCGTAGACGGATGTTATATGGACATCCAGGAATGCGACAAGCTAGAGTAGGGGGACAGGGGCCTGCATTCCGCCGTGATTATAAGGCGACTATGAATTTTACAGCCTAATTATTAATCAATAAACATCGGCTTATAATCGGGCGTCATCCTCAGGAGTTGTAACATCGAAACATGTAGAAGTCGTCAACTTTTTGAAGGCCATAGATAGGCCTAAATTAAATGTTTTTAATAGTGTCCCAATTTAACGTTGAATATTATTTATGATTTTAACTTTATACACGAGTGCCACAAATACTATAACTAACGTGGGAAATTCAAGGGCTTGCAAGTATGCCGATAGTAACACTATGACGAAAAGCTTTTGTGGGGTAAATCTTTTCACACCAAACGGCTATAAATGTCAAGTTGGTTAAATCCGATTATAGCAGTCCAAAGGGTTAATAACATGGCACTTGGAAAACTCTCTAATTAATTAGAACTACCAATACTTATAAGCTCTAACCACGTTTCAAACAATATCTAACCTTTAACTCTATATAATGAGTGTCTGGCTTATCAGTTTTCAGTTCTATTTAATTTGCTAACAGACAATGAGATTAGAATTTAGTAATTTAATTAATTATATTGAGTGACAGAATGATTTACATATGATCATAGTTACTATGACAAAAAACCTTAGCGCCACCCAGTGTCAGTAATTTTGTCTCACTATGAGAATAACATTTCAATTAATAGTGTGAGCTGGCATCATTCATAATCAAACTCAAGAGATAGCTCAATTAAACAATAGAGAAAAAGGCAAGTAAAAAAACAAACATAATAATACCGTATTGGCCCGATTATAAGGGTAATTTCAACTGCTTTATTAATTC
>NW_013667570.1:55624-62636 GCF_000517525.1 Limulus polyphemus
AACAAATAACTATATTTCACAAACTATAAACCACAGCTTACAACCCTGCTACTATGATGTGTATCTACTAATACACTATTTTACACCTTTTGTAAACTGTTGACTAGTAGTTTTCATACAAGGATATATAATATTGCCCAGTAATATAATATTGCCCAGTAATAAAGTAAGATTAATTTGAATAAATTTTTAAAAACCCGATTTTACTGAAAAAATATACAATGATGTAGCTTGAGTCAAAATTCTAAAAAAAAAAAAAGTATGAAACCAATTATGATAATGCTGAAATAAAATTACTGAAAATCCGGCCAAACAATAGGCAAGTCTGTTGTGAGATATATTTAGTAGTTTTACTTTCACAGCCTCTCCATGTCATTTGTGTTCTTTGTATCAAGATAAGATTCTTTCTTACCAAAACCAAAAAGTTACTAGTTTCTTGACTGTTTTCTAAAGATCTATTTACATTATAAGCTACAATTTCTATGACAGTGGATGGGTGTAAGATTGAAAAACTCTTGTAAATAATTACAATAGCCTTTGTTACATTAACTAAATTCAGTCACCATAGAAACTCCAATAAAGAACTCATTCATTTTGAAAAGTTCACTTTAAACTATAATTAAAATCATACAAAGACAGTTTTAAAAATAAGAAATAAGAGTTTTATGAAAGAAATATATATGACTCTACATTGGCAATGCATGAGGCCTAAGCTTTAACAATATATGAAGGAAATACGACACTACAAGTCAACATTGTAAGTATATGCGTTTATGTATGTATATATATGCACGATCCCATACTTTAAAAACATATGAGGAAAGCATCAACATAATTATTAATTGGAATACTTAAAGTATCCTAATAAAATTCATTAAAAATTATTACAGATGATGTGGTGACGAAATAATAACTAAACGCTACAAGGGAAGGTGATGTTTCCTCTAAAAGTTATTCCTTCTTTACATCCTATTTTAATTGTTTTTAGCAATTTTCATTCTCAACACTTACTAAAGTAAGTATTTACGTTAAAAATACTCGCGAAATAAATGAGATTAAGAGTTAAAAATATATACAAGAAAAATTCAATAATATGAGTTCAAAAATATGATCCTATGAGTTAAGAAAACTTCAAGGAAGTATAAGCCTAAGAGTTAAGAATATATAAAAGATAAAATTAGTCAATACACCTACAAGATAGAACTCATCTGCTCCACACTCCTCAGCAACAGACGACGATCGGTTAGGGGATAAACCCTGCTGAACCATATCTAGCTTGGTACCAATTATTAGTATGGGAATTTGGTTGTCTACAAACTCTTCTGGATCAAAATCATGACTAGAAGAACATTATAAACAACAAAGAATTCAATTGTGAAGCATTACAAACAAAAAATAATTAAAATGTGAAACATTATAAACAACAAAGAATTCTAGAAATGTGAAGCATTATAAACAACAAAGAATTCAAGAAATGTGAAGCATTATAAACAACAAATAATTCAAATGTGAAGCATTATAAACAACAAAGAATTCACATGTGAAACATTATAAACAACTAAGAATTCAAATATGAAGCATTATAAACAACAAAGAATTCTAGAAATGTGAAGCATTATAAACAACAAAGAATTCAAGAAATGTGAAGCATTATAAACAACAAATAATTCAAATGTGAAGCATTATAAACAACAAATAATTCAAATGTGAAGCATTATAAACAACAAAGAATTCACATGTGAAACATTATAAACAACTAAGAATTCAAATATGAAGCATTATAAACAACAAAGAATTCAAGAAATGTGAAGCATTATAAGCAACAAAGAATTCAATTTTTTCTGTGAGTAACCAAATAAAATGTAGCCTCTAAATAAAGATCATCAAATAAAACATAACTAAGTTGTTTTTCTTTTCAGTTGTGTCTTCCCTTCAGTCTTCCAATTTTATGTACTAGTATTAACTAAACTGTATATCTATACGATGACAAACGTTATTATTTAGCGTATACAAATTTAATAAACCAATTCCCGAATGATATGCATCACATTAGTCTTCATCATTTTCTCCCAAATACACATACCCATAACTAAAACGGTTGTCAGTTAAAATTACAGACTGTAAATATGTTGACGATCTACCATCTATCACCTGCTATACGCAACATATATTTTTAAATAACTTCATGCTAAAGAAATCTTTTTTACAAGTCTATTAGAAATAGGATACAGTTTATTCTACAATGAAGCAATAGAGAGATAATCGTAAACACACCAGCAGTCATTTACAGAGGAAAGAGTTTGGTCTCGTTTGTTTTGAATTTCATGCAAGGCTACATGAGAGCTATCTGCACTAGCCGTCCCTAATTTAGCAGCGATAGACTAGAGAGATGGCAGTTAGTAAACAACACCCACTGACAACTCTTTTACTAATGAAAAGTGGGATTGACTGTCACAGTATAATACCCCCACTGAAAGGGTGAGCATGTTAGGTGATGGGGATTCGAATCTACAGGTTGCGAGTCGAGCTTGCTAACCACCAGGCCTCCAGAGGAAAGGGTTAGAGTTTCTAGTAGCAAGCAGCTATTTTCCTGGTTCTAACACTGGAAGCATTTTTTAGCAAGACACTTTAGGATGTAAAAAAAGGTGAAAATCAAAATGCTCAAAGCAGCTTTAGAACAATATGTCCCTAACTGTGAATCAAAACCTTGAAGGAAGGGGAATTTGAAGAATGAAAAATTTGAAAAGTAAAATGATTTGGAACAGAGTGCCTCAAGCACTAGGTTGCAACCCTTTCCGGCAAGATGGCAAAACTCTTAGATACGTATGAAAATATTAATAACTTTCCATTTCTACAAGAAACTGACTTAAATCCCATTCACAATTAAGTACCATGTAAACCTGATACTGGTTGGTGACGGCTTGAATGGGTAATGAAGAAAAACTTTAATATAAGTTTAACATAACACTGACACTAAACAAACTGACTTAAATCCCATTCACAATTAAGTACCATGTAAACCTGATACTGGTTGGTGACGGCTTGAATAGGTAATGAAGAAAAACTTTAATACAAGTTTAACATAACACTGACACTTAACTGAAACTAAACAAACTGACTTAAATCCCATTCACAATTAAGTACCATGTATACCTGATACTGGTTGGTGACGGCTTGAATGGGTAATGAAGAAAAACTTTAATACAAGTTTAACATAACACTGACACTAAACTGAAACTAAACAAACTGACTTAAATCCCATTCACAATTAAGTACCATGTATACCTGATACTGGTTGGTGACGGCTTGAATGGGTAATAAAGAAAAGGTTTAATATAAGTTTAACATGACAGCAAATGTACAACGTTTCGATAAGGTTTTGTCGAATGACGATGACAAAACCTCGTACATTTGTTGTACATTCAAGCTATCTCCAACCAGTATTAGTCTCAAAGTGGGTTCCTCATCATCGAATGTACACCTGATGTTTTAATAAAGTTTAATATTTTATTGCTTAGGGGATCTTGATAAGCAAAGTTCAGGAAAAAAAACTCAAGAATAGGAAGATTACATTGAAACACAAAAACAGAAAATATTTTACCCAGTGTTTTTTTTGACATTTCCTTCTTTACACAAAAGTTCTGCTAGCCACTTCCTCAAATTTTGATGTGATTTTCTATTGGTCAAATCATGGATTAAAATGATACCTAGATAAAATATAAGTCATTAAATCAATAAAGCAACTGATAATCAAGTCAATAATAGTCAATTATGCCATCCTTATATACAACAAGAAAATCTATATAGATAAACGTCAATACGTGTGTGTGTGTGTGTGTGTGTGTGTGTATCTGTTTCTTATACGTTTCCGCATTTCTTGATCAATCAGCAATAGTGCTGTATTTAGGTACCCGCAGAGCCTAAGGGAGCCACATGCTACATATGTAAAAAAATGTTTAATTTTTCACATAAGCAAGAAAATATGCTCATGGCAAAAAATTCTCTGATAACATAGATCTTTATACTCTGGTTGTTTCTTTTCTTATTTTGTTTATTTCCAAAATCAAATTTTGTCTCTTTTCCTCGCAATTTGTTTTTTAAATTCTGTAATAACCTGCTGCTGTAAAAAAGAATACCAGTAGAATGTGATTCTATATCTATACACCCTTCTACACATGGCCATCTGCAACGGTTGGCACTAGTACTAATTACAATTTCCAAACCAATTCAACAAAAGGCACTGAAAAAGTATAAAATCTTAAAAGATGGTAAACTAAACTGTTAGGCTTAGATACTTAAAACGTTTTTTTTTATTACAAAATTCTTCAATACTCTTAGTAAATTAGGAATTTATTATAACAGAATGTAAAATTAAAGCTGTATATACAAGATATTTACGTAATGCACAACATTACAAACAACTGATTTCGATTATTTCTTGTCAGTAAGATAATATCAAATTTCAGATTATTTATGAAACATTTACAACAATTTTTTTGACAAAAACAGCTCATTTTTCTCATGTGCAGATAACATAAGCCACATTCTGAGTAAAACTGCAGTAGAAATGCTATTTGAAAAAGTAAAACTAAACTTATCCTGTACAGGTTGGTATCCAGAATTCCAAGAAAAATGAGCACCAAATATCAAAATTCTGATTTTTTTCTTACAATATCATCTGGCAAGTAAAGGTATACAATCATGTTTATTTTTTTTTGTTAAACAAGACCAATGTCTGTAGGTTTACTTTCTTCTTAGAATTCTTTTCAAGAAGTCGATAAGCCGTCTTAACGTTGTCAGAACAACGGGTAAATTCCCCCAGCTTGACCATAAGTCAATAAGTATTAGGCATACAATAAAAAGTAATGTGTTGTTTAAACCAACATTAACTATGTTTCTGATTGATAAAAATAACCAGACTACTGCTGGTAAGTAGTAGATATGTAGTATGGTATTAAAGCGATTAAATACCCAAGTTCTAAGAAAATAATTACGCAGGTTCTAACTAAGGCAGAAGTCATAATCTATAGTTTGTCTCACCTACTTACATACTTAATCTTCCTTTTCAGATATAACTAGCCGAGAGTTTATTCACTGCACCTGCCACGTATTCTTGAACATCGGAAAGTGCATCGTGAACCACAAAATACGTCAGTGTTAGATTTGAATACACATTTGATCACGTGTAGCAGTTCTGATGGTGCTGAATCTTTGTCGGTACAGATTGGAAGAGGTAAACTGTTTACATTTTTAAAAATGGCACGGAATAACTTTTATCTGCACAACTGCAAATGGTCACAGGTCAGTAATGCTGAAAATGTTTTGAGTTCTTAAAGCAAAATATCCCAGTGGCTTAAAAGGTAAACAAATATGCAGTAGTTAATAACTTTTTTTTTATTTGTTTCCGTTAAAAAGTGCAGAAGAAATAAAAATTGCTTCTGTCAACGCTTGTAATACTTTTTTACTGTTTCCAAAAATTTCTAATATTCTGTACCAAACTTTTTAAACTTTGAAAACCGTAAATATTTCAGTTTCGAGGCCATATTTCATTACTCTCTCATTCAAACGGCCCATATAACCATCAGAGTCAAGTTGGGTTTTTTGTGTACCGATGGTTCCGTCTAAATTTTTCAATCCATGCACGGAATGAATTCTTTCATGTACACCAGTATCAAGGCAATGTACGAATGTGTGCTACCAGTTCTTTTAGACCATCTACCCTACAGGATCATAAGGCCACTGTGCAATGCTACCAGTTAGTTATTTGGGCTTTAGACCTATTGACTGCCAGAGTCATTAAGACCGTCAACGTGCTGAGACTCCTCACCAATACTGAGGATGTGCACGTACAGAATAATGAAGTGTGCAGCACTCGACTGCTTGTTGTGCAGCCACACAGCTTAGAGGGAACACCGTTGTGTACTACCAAATATTTGCCGCCCCTAAAACAAACACACCTTTCCCCATTCCGATTTTGTCCGTGTTCAGTAGAGGAACTTGACTGATACGTAAAAATGCTGAAGACATTTGCTTAGAAATGTTCATGTTTCGGGATATTTCTACTAGGCTTAAGTAACAACACAATACCTTGAAAACAGTTGTAAAATACCGCTCTGGTGTTTCTGTGACTGCTTGATCCACCAATGTCCCATAATTCTACAAAGTAGGTTTTCTGGGAGGGAGTACCTTCTTTGTACTCGTGCAACTGGAACAAGAAGCATGATTGTTACATATCCGAAACCTTTTTTTTTATATAAAACACGAAAACATACACTAAGTATCTTTACAACACAATGAATTTCTAAACAGATATTATATGTTGTAATACTAAGGGAATTTTTCATTGTCCAATGAAAGCCCATGAACAGAAATGTTGCTTATTTGAAACATAATATGTATTTCTTATCTTCTGAAATTATTGTTTAAATCTATTTTAAATTAAACTACTAAACAACTGGAAAAACATGCTAGAACATAATGAAATGACAAATAATGATTTATAAACATAATGACATGATTTATTTTGGAGGAACATATTACCTTTTTTGACTCAACAATGAGCACATTTTTAAGCATAATTTGTAAAACATGATTTAACATACTTTACAAACTTTATATTTGTAAAACACAGCACTATCAACCAAAATATGGTTTAACATGTACTCAGATACCAATGGAGAGGGCGCTACTTGTTTAACATTAATAAGCTTTAGTTTTTCACTTATTAAAAGTTACATTGTCAAAATGCAGACAGTACAATGTCGTATGAATGCCCGTATTGTTAACAATCTTACTGAATATGCAACAAAGAATATTTTTTTAATCAAGTATCTTACTTATTTTTCCATAAACTAGAAAACTTTCTAAACTTAACGGCATCATTATCATTTTACTCAATATAAACATATAATCAATGTTCAATGCTCCAAAAGGAAATCAACTATATATATATATATTATATTGCCTCAAAAAGAAATATATATCATCAATAAATCATAATGTATAAGATCAT
>NW_013667570.1:63636-66968 GCF_000517525.1 Limulus polyphemus
TAAGATCATTGTTTATTAGCATAAACAATAACTAAATCTGTGATAATACACAAATGCACATACATCATAATAATATTGCATTAAGATAATTTTTTTTCCTTAATTTCAATAAAACATACAAACACTGTCTCAAAACAAAACGACTGAAATGTTTTATTTTGCCAACCTTAATATCAACGGAACAGCCTATAGTCCAAGATGGGTTGGTGATGGGTTGGCTATGACAGACAAGATGGACAAATGCTGATTTACCTACCCCTACCAGAGAAAAAACAAAAAATATCAAATATAATCATAAAAAATGGACTAATACTCATTCCTAATGTTAAATGACTGTCATATTTTTTAAAATATGACATCCTTATGTAAGTTGGCCAGTGAATGTCGAAAAGTTGGTTTAATCCTTAACCATTTTATGGTATGAAAGAATGAGCAATAGAGTTAATTATATTTTTAAGGGCCATTGTTTCATACAATATACACTTTATTACTGCTTGTCCTTACAGTTGTAATTATTGTGGTATAAGCAAATTGATGGAATAACTTAGGAATAAACATATTACATTAAGCATTTTATAAAACAATTTTAAGACAGTAAAATGTTATGCGACTTTTCAACTTAATGCTCAGATGGAAAATTTGTCTCACAAGGGTGTGTCAGAATCTCTCGAAAAAAGAACAGATGGATGGGATGTGATTGAGATGTTTATTACTGTTAACAGAATTGATACAAATATAAATTTTGGCAGGGTAGGAATCATCTTCAACTAAGGCAGTTTTATTTTCCATAACAGGTGGTTGAACATAGGAATGGAAATGCCTTCAAATGTGGTTGATGCAATAACAGGTTTGATAAATATTTGTATTATAAGAGCTGGATTTGAAGGCATTTTTATTATTATCATTTATTATGTTTTAAGTTTTATTATTGCTCTTAATATTTTACTAACTTCTGATCAGAGCAAACTACCTAGTCAAGGGTGAAACTAAAAATTAATCTGTTAATGAGTATAGCTAATTAAATATACTGTTCTCATGTTTTCACTGGTAAAGTTCAGAATGCATTGTTTCATCGGTAGGGCACCCTCGTTGTTAATATTTTTAGTTGTAATCCCAATAATATCTTACAAGGTTCAGCCAGCTTAAGGTATTTGGGGTCAGTCCTAAATATATATGTTAAGCTTTTGTTATGTATAATGTAGGTCAGTCAAGCTGTTAGCACTGTATATTCCAATATTATTAGATTATGTGCTTTAAGTAATGTGATTCCTGTAGATTTGTCATTTCAGTTAAGCTTTTAGAAATATAGGAATTTTGGGTATTATCTTTTATCAATAGATTTCTTTTTTGCTATGAACACGCTTTGCTTTTTACTGATAAGTTATACATTTTAATAACAAAAGTTATTCACTTATTAAAAGTTACATCTTCAAAGTGCAAATGGAACAATTTCATATGTATGCCTGTATTTTTAACGAATAACATACCATAAATAATTACAAAAATGATCAAATATTTAAGGCATACTTTAATAAACATGATTTATCATACTTTATATTTGTAAAACACAGCACTATTAATCAAAATATGGTTTAACATTTACTTAGATACCAACGGAGAGGGTGCTACTTGTTTAAGATTATTAGGCTTTAGTTTAGATACTTCTACAGGTATTAAAAATAAGATTCGTAGGATAAGTGCATGATTCATATTCCGAATCCGTTGTGTAAATTATTTAAAAGTGAAAGAAAAAAAGAAATTACACCCAACTTGAACATTATGATACTTTTCAAACTTTAAACTTACCCGAATCACCAACGACCATTACTTTCACTTTGTTGATGGAAGCCATTTTGTATAGCAGAAACAAATTATCTATAGTTGTGTTAAGGAAATAATTATTCAAAAATAAGAAGTCCGAGTATATTTCATGTTTTTAGGTTTGAATAACACAATTTTTGATAAGTAGAATAGAAAAATAAAATTTCTTCTTCTTAACTTATATCCGATATTTATAAAGTTAAACAAGTTACGACAATTTATTTATGAATTTTTTTTTTCTTCCCCGAAAACGTGTAATTTCCATGAAAAAAAAAGAAAGAATCCGTTAATGACAAACAGTCCTAATCCATTGTTTCAGTCGCTACTCCTTATAGTATTTAAGTGGTGATTCAAGCAGTGTCCTTAAACTTTGTCATCAGCAGACCACTTCGACGGATCAAAACACCCCGCGAACCACCTACTGCTCCTACCACACCTCTTATGTTCTCTCGTATGGCCTGGGCCGTGTCATTGCTCGTCAGTGACTGGCATTTTGGACCAGCCAGCGGATCACACTTTGAAAACCACTGGAGTCAAGGACTTTATTCCAAGACCTACAAAATAGGCATTTATTACGCTGGCGATGAAATTGCAATCGATCGATATGAAAATGAGAGTCTGCTATATACTGACAAGTTACAGTCAGTAATTATCACTCTTCTGGTAGAAGTTCTTACATACCCCCACCCCCCGGTGGTACAACAGCTAAGTTCAGTGCTTATAACGCTAAAGAATCGGTTTTCAATACCCGCAGAGTACAGATAGCCCATTGTGGACTTTGTGCTTAACAATAAACAAAGTTTTTACACAACTTTAAACAAGCCTCCAGCAATGTTAGGATCGCCGACTTAGACCAATAATTTGAAAATAATTCCAGATCTCACACACACAGCGAAGTGATTGATAAATGGAAATGAGATAAAACAAGATGACTACATTAATTCCGAGTTGGTTAAGAAAACACTGGGAAGTTTAAAAAACGATAAGGCTCCTGAGCCAGATAATATCTCCCCAAGGTTTTGAAGAAGGTTAAAGACTGGATATGTGAGCTACTTACTACTATTTTTTGTCAGTCTTTGAATAGTGGGCAGGTACCAGAGGATTCGAAGTTAGCTAATGTAACTCCTCTTTCAAGGGAGGTGATAAAAATTGTCTCAGTAATTATATACCCATTAGTCTCACATCAGTTGTGGGAAAAAGTATTGTGAAGTCTGTTAAAAGATGCTTTGCAAAGTCATTTAACAAAGTTTAGAATTTTATTGGATAGTCAACATGGTTTCACTAAGGGAAAATCTTGCCTTACAAATCTTTTGAAATTCTTTGCAAAGGTTATTAATGTTTAAGTAGATGAGGGTAAGGGTATAGATTTGGTGTATCTGGATTTTTCAGAAAGCATTTGACAAAGTGCCACATAAAAGGTTTGTACAAAAATTCTCTATAGGTGTGGGGGATAAGTTAGCAACTTGGATAGAAGAGTGGCTGGATGGAAGAAAACAGAGGGTTGTTACAAA
>NW_013667570.1:67824-80062 GCF_000517525.1 Limulus polyphemus
TGGATGAGAATAACCTAAACAGTGTTATGAAGGAAAGGGATCTTGGTGTAATAGTCAATCAGTCTCTAAAGCCATCCAAGCAGTGTACTGTTGTTAGTGGATGGGCAAATAAAATTTTAGGTTGTATCTACACAAATACTGAATATAAATCTAAAGACGTTATAATTTCATTATACAGGTCACTTGGTTAGGCCACATTTGGAATATTGTGTTCAGTCTTGGGCTCCTTACCTTAGGAAAGACATTAAATTGTTGGAAAGGGTTCCGAGAAGGATTACTAGAATGGTGCCTGGGATGGAGAATTTTAGCAGAAATAGAAAACAATTATCAAATCCTCCAGACTACAATTCACACACACATAGTGAAAGTGATAACCATTCCACTTTGAATACAAATTGCTAAATTATCTAGGTGATCAAATAATAAAATTTTAATTAAAGAAACTCTATACATTATAACAGATCTCTTAACTCTAGCATTACTACAGCTAAATTTGGTGTAGAGAACTTATACAACTGTATCATACATGTCGTGATCTATACCAATTCTAAAATTTATATTTTTGTTTCGTTTTGTTTGAACTTCGCGCAAAGCTACACGAGGGCTATCTGTGCTAGCCGTCCCGAATTTAGCAGTGTAAGACTAGTCATCACCACCCACCGCCAACTCTTTTTACCAACGAATAGTGTGATTAACCGTCACTTTATGACGCCCCCACGGCTGAAAGGGCGAGAATGTTTGATGGGACAGGGATTCGAACTCTCGACCCTCAGATTGCGAGTCGAGTGCCGTAACCACCTGGCCATGCCAGGCCCTATTTTTTGTTTCATCTTTTACTTTGTATTTTAATTCTTCTTTATAAAATGTTGGAAATCTATAAACTTGTATATATTTTACCTTGTTTAATATAACTTGCCGAAGAAAGAATACGTATATTCCGATACTTTCAATTACTAAATGTATGTCCCCGTTTGTTAAATAGGCATATAATGCATTTTTTCCTCCCGATCTTAATTTAGAAAATTTTCAAAATCTTTTGAAGTTATGCAGTTTTGTTATAACACGTGGTCAAGAAAGTCGTTCAGTTGATTTTTGTTCCAGCTGTCTATATTTCTGACCTGACTTTAATGCTGCGGGTTGAGCAAGAATGTCGATAGCCAGTGCGAGAAAGCCTGCAGACTTACCACCGACGGGTTTATTTCATGTTGTCTGAAAATAAACACGAGTTGAGTTTGATGGCAGCATATTACAAACTACAGCTACTAATTTGTAGCTCAAAGTGTAACCCGAAAATATTATCAAAGTAATTTGTGCGGTAGCCAGAGATTGTTTGTTTGCTTGTAGTTAAGCACAAAGCTACACAATGGGCTATCTATACTCTACCTACCGCGGGTATAGAAACTCGCATTTTAGCATTGTAAACTGTGAGAATTACCGAGAAGTCGGAAGTAGCCTGCTATAAACTAATGAGTAGATGTCAGTGTTTAATGGTCTTACACGTGTATAGAGTCATCCATGGGTGTTTAGTGATATGTAGATCAATTTCATACATATCAAGCAACATCTGCATGGAAACAAAGGATTTGGTCTGACAGATAAAACTTTGTAAAATCAAGTTAATTGCGATTACTGACATAGAAGACATTATTTGAAAATACAATGTACCTGTTATTATTATTAATTCCGGTGAGAGAATGCTTCAATTTTTACATTGAAATATTTTGCAGGTAGTGCATTTTTATGGAGTTTTGTTTTTTGTTCGTTTTAGAGCAAAGCCACTTTGGGCTATCTGTTGTGTCCACCATAGGGAATAAAGCACTGGATTTTAAAAGTAGTAAGTCCACCCATTTACCTCTGTCTCACCGGATAATCTTAAGGGAGGAGAAGAGAGACAAAGAAACCCATTCTACGTCAGAGAAAAGTTTCTTTCAGTGTCCAGTTTTGATAAGATTAGTGCAAGATACGTTAAATATGTAAAACTGAAATATTTACGAGTTCGTGAAATTATCAGTAGTAAATTAAATTCACAGAGAGTAAGCTTGTATATCATAAAAAAAACATGAATTTAGTGTAAGCAGTATTTTATTCGGTTGTGCTAAAGTATATTCATAAAGAATCAAACTCGGTTTCATTAGAAAAAAAATCACGTATACGTACAACTTCCATAATTATACAAGTTAACAAAACATTTTTTTTTACAACTGTCATTTTCTATCAGTGTTCCAAGAATGCTTGAGCATATTATTAATTTCATGACTCAGAGAAAAAGAAATTGAAACCAATAAATATTCGACCTGTAGGGTAAGAGAAGATACTACATCTTAATTTCTTCTTCGTTTTTCCAAAGTGTAATGAATTATACGACAGTTACTCAAATTTGTCTAAAAGAATTGTTTCAGGTGACAGACATCAAATTCTATAGGTCAGGAGTGTATGATTCTGATATTTAATATTTACACCCCCCCCCCCCTAATTCCTGGTAGAACCTTCTCTTTTTTTAGACCAAAAGTAGATGAGCCATCACAGATAAATGACTGAAACAAACGTTTCAGAATTTGTAACTGCCATATTTGAGCACAATTTGGCCCCGTTCATAATATTCAGTACAATAATTACACACCAAATGGAGTGTTTATTTGATCTTCAATATTACTATTACGTTACTAAAAATTATTTATTTCCCTGACAATTCACACACACTTAAACATTTGTTTGCAAATGATACATCTTGATTTTTTTATTTCTAATAAACTTGAAAACATCTGAATGAAAAGGGCTTGTCGATCAAACTCAGAGATATAAAGTAAAGACAAGCAAATTTGGAAACACAAAACTCAAAGTACCATTTTCTTACACACTAAAACTTTCAATGGAATTTCCATGTTTCTTCAAATGCATTCCATCAAAAAAAAACTTACAAAATACAACATTAGACTCTCTAGTCTGAATCTACATTTTTCGACGCGAACAACTAACTTTGCATTATTTATTTAGATATACAATCTAGAAATAAGCCAGCATTAGATAAGTACTATCTTGATGCTAATATGTTTTTTTAATTATCTGTGTTTCACATCAACAAATTACATCGTAAATGAGATACCCATCGCCACGAGTTTTTTTTAGATCTGTAAACATTTTTCAAACATCTAGAGTATTATATGCAATTTTTTTCCAAAACACCAAGTTTTGAAGAAAACTCGCTAAACGTAGATGAACAGCAAAGTAACATAGCAAACGTGTGAAAAATATTTTTCCTAATTACGTTCTTATTCTGACATGCATCATAGACTGGAGAATTCAACAAAATTTGTTGTCAAGATGTAAAATAAAAACATCTGGAACATAAAAAAAATTACATTTTTCAATATTCCACCTTTTGTACAAATGATGTTTGAAGAAACTGTCCGAATTTCTTTTTCATCATCTTTAATATTTATGCAAGCTTCATAAGCTTTTATATGACCCAAATTAAGTTGTTCATAATATTTTTGTCTGTTTCTCACCGAGTTACAGTTAATTGATATTTCATTTAAACCTTTCACAACACTTCAAATTTGTAGAGAAAACTTAATAGTTTACTGGCACTAATTTTGAGTTTCTTTTATTAAAATAAAACATGGAAGTCTACCAAAAAAATACACTTAATTAGAATAGTCTCCTAATGATAAAAATCTGAGCATATTCGAAAACGAAACAAAAGATTATAATGGATATATGTACATGTGCTAAAAATTGGGAAAAAAAAAGAGAAAGTAACACTAAGGAAGAAAAAAATGTGTTGGTCTATTAAGTATTCAAGTCTGTTTATAAAAATTACATTTTAAATGTACTGTATTATAATTAAGGTTATCAAACCCTCAAAAAACAACATGACATTTCTTGATTCTGTTCATATGGTAAGAAGCAACAGGGAATTGTGAAAAAGATGTCATGTTTATTTTATCCTTAACACCAAAATACTAACAAAAAAACATCTTCAAAATTATATTCTTACTAAAGTACGTTTTTCAGAAGCTCTGTGCTCTGTCAAATAATGGTGTTTTTTTTTTATACAATCATGAATTGTTCACCACGGAATCGGATTATCTGATTCAAACACCCATGACAATGATCTCCTGGTGATGGTTACACAGAAATCAGAAAGATGATAGATGAAGTATGATAAAAAGAATGTCGAGCATTTCGTGAGGGAAATCATCTCTGTTCTGCTTTATGCTTAGGAGGTCTAAATCCACCCTTCATCTTTTTAGTTTTGGATCCCTGTTGAAAAGCTTTCCAGTTGTTGACTCGATTTTCTCGGCTTTCCTGTCAATAAAGATTTCAATTTCAGTCGTTTCACCTTTGCTTGTAATATTTTGAATACAAGCAAGTTTAATTATTCGTAAAAAAATGAAAATTATTTTACATATCATATCTTTTATTAGACTTACACAAATATAACACTACACATTTGTAAGGCTCTTAAAGTCCAGTATTTATGTTACATTTTGACCACTCAAGACATTATCACTTTCACGAAATTGTTTGAAACAATTTCAAACAAAACTTCCCTTCAATATCCTTATATGCAATGATGGAGGTCAAAGTTCGTATGTCATGACATTTTACAGTTCTTCACAACTTTTGTTAATCATTCATGTCATTTAACTTGGCATCAAAAAAAGTTACCAAGATAATTTTAAAACAAGATTTAATTTTTTATTGCTCCAAATTGACCATTTAAACATTCTTTCCACCCCTATTTCAACTTGTGAATTTTACTACAAATTACAATGTTATAGTATAGAAACTCCCGAGACATAATCCAATCTTATAGCCTCCAATCATCTTGATTTACAGAAATATAAACCACAAAGTCAAATCCACACGCCACACCCTCCTGTCAGATATCAACTTACAAAACATATCAATAACTCTATCTGACATTATCTATATCTAACAGAAAGAAAAGTTGACATCTCCAACCGAACCTCGAACGTTCTAAGGGGAATTATTCAACATACTTAGTGTTTAGTTATAAAGTCAGTTAAATTATAGTCCATATTCTTTGGTGCATGATATTATTTGTTGTTCTAAGTTGCATATATATATGAAAGAGATAAAAATTCAGTAAAGTACTAACAACAACTGTACCAAAAATTAGGGTAAACTTTTATCTAAGACTTAAAAGTGTAAAAAAAATTTTATACAGGTTTTCAAACAAATGTATTAGAAGTGAAAATATAACGAACCTGGAATGAGAAGCGAGATAGAAAGTAAAATCAATGCTGTCTTTTCAATTTTCAGTCATATCATTACAGTTCAATCACGTAAAAATACAGGTTCACAGTAATTTAAACAAAGTTAGAATTACAGAAAATGTACAGAGTAAATCAGTATATGGTATTTTTGTTCAATATAAAACCTGTATGCTTCTTTTACTAACAAGCCACGGAACTTGAAATTCTTTTCGACGGGATTAGAGTAAATTAATGTACGAGACCTTTTTATTTGCTACATTTTCGTACTCCAGAAATAACCAAGCGTGGGGAGCACGGATACCCAATACGATTTTATTACTCATCAGGATCTGTACCAGCTTACCCTCAAATTGAAATTCATTTAGACAGGATTAGAGTATATTAATCAATCAAAAGGGTTTGACCTCCTGAGTCCAAAACTGTAATTAGATCTCAAATCGGTCAAAGTTTGTACTTGAAAAAAACAACAAAAAAAAACTCAGAGCTGTTCTATGAGCTGCTCATCCACGGATAAAAACCTTATTTATAAAACTGATTAGAATTTGTATTTAAAATTTAATTAGTAAAGTCAATGCTATAAACAAGAATCAAGGTTTGTATAATTTCACACTCTTTGATAAATCTGAACAGCTACTTCTGATAGTAACATGTTTGTCGATCACTAAACTTCATAAACATTTATTTATTTATTTCATGTTGCTAAGGCTTTATTTCTCTAATGATTAATACCAGAAAAAATGTATTTTTGTGTTTTAAACTGTGTTTAATCGACATTAAAAGATTTTAGGATAAATATTATATATTTATGTTTAGTCATTAACTGGTCTTTTTTTGCAAGATTGATAAAATCTTATTGAATAACAAGTTGATTTGTGGTTAATATTCAACCAACTTAAATATTAGTTAATTTAGAGCAGTTCACCGATTGGCTAAAACCTCATGTTTCGACATCCCAGAAACTAAAATTATAACCGCAGCCACGAACATGTTATTCATAGAATGTTGAAGTTAGCGGTTGGTTGTTTGTAGTTCAGCACGAAGCAACACAAAGGGCTATCTGAGCTCTACCCACCACAGGTATAGAAACACGGTTTCTAGCACTGTAAGTCCGCAGACATACTGCTGTGCCACCTGGGGGCTGGAGTTAGAGAAAGAATCATTTAAATATCCGTAATCCTGTTGTATATAACGTTAAAAACAAGTATTTCCTTATTAAAATTGTTTTCTAGATACAAGAGAAATAAAATGCTCACTGTTGTTCAAATAATCCACCGAAAATGCTGACGAGCTTCTGTTTTCATTGTCCGACTTCCATTTTTAAACTACTAATACATAAACATATTTTGCTTCCCAAATACAATCTATTCTTTCAAGCTCTGGACCTACTAGTAAAATTTAGTGGCTTTCACTAACAGCTTTCAAATGCACTTTTCAAGATACTAATTAAGCTGGGTTATCAACATTTCTAAACAGCAAACTTACAGGTTTATTAAAAGTTAATACAAAAACATGATATCCATTGAAAAATTTGATGGAAGAAATATACCTCAAAATTTTTCTGCCACTCCTTTTCTATTTTCTGCTTCTCTTCATCTTCAATCTCTTGTTCACGTTTTCTTTTTCTGAATACAAATGAAGAGGAGTAAATTAAAAGCAAAATGGTATAACCTTCACAAATGGAAAATAAAATGGCTAAAGAAATATTACAAAGTAAGTACTTCTGCTAATTCTTTGTATAAAATAAAAATTTTCTACTTGAGAAAATTATTTCAAAGTACATTAGAATGTGCTCCCAGATATGTAAGTTTTTTTTTAAATTTGTACAAAGCTACTCAAGGTTTGTCTACCTGCACTTCTTCTCCGTGATGACTTTAATCCCAACTAGTTTGGGATCGGCCCAGTAGTTTTGTAAGCCAAGAAGTGGCCAGCCCAGATAACAACCATATAGGGCAAGAATGTTCGAAGATGGGATTGGAACCTACGACCCTTAGATTGAGAGTTGAGCGGAAGGGCTATCTGTACTAGCCATTCTTAATTTTGAAGTGATAGATTAGAGAAAGCAGCTTGGCAATACCACCCACTGCCACTTGACTGTAACATTACAACTCTCCCAGGGCAAGCATGTTTGAGGATGGGATTTAAACCTATGACCCTTAGATTGAGTCACATGCTCTAACCGCCACTGTACGAGGAAGAATAAATTATCCTGTTACAGTTACACTTTCTTTCACAAGTTGTTTCTCTATTGAAAAATATTGAAGATGTTTGTGAGAAAGCTCAAAATAAACAACTATTTTTAATAAATTCAGTATTACTTTAGACAAACAGAAAAGTAAAAAAACAAAGTTGTTTCTGGAAATTTACTTATTATAAAAGGGGAGCATATTTTATTGAATTACTAATAAAATGAAAATCCTAGACACTCTCGACACTGCTAAAGGTTATTCCCACTAAAGTAATGTAAAATAACACGTACTGACGTAAGAAAACAAACCTCATTTCCATGTCCTTTTCCTCCAACTGACGCCTCTTTCTCTCCATGTCCGCAAAAAGTTTCATTGTCATGACATATATTGCGTGCTTGTACTGTAATACAACACACACACACACATACATATGATGAATCAAAGCTAAGTACATATTCCTTACAATATCATCAATATAATTTTACAAGAATCAATATGGACATTCTGAATGGCAACAATGACAAAAAATGAACACTAGTGTCAAATATTACAGATATCAAACACATACACATATTTCAATGTGATTTCAGATTAACCTTCTTGTTACAAATAGACCACATGTTACGACCTATAACAGAGTTACATTCAAAATGTAATTAAGCTATTTTATTACCAATGTATATGAATAAACTTGGCAACAAAACATAGTTAATAAGTCAAAGATAATGATGAATAGTAATAAAAAAATTCTCCATGATGTATGCTTACAACTTGTGTGGTGGGATTATTAGTTAAAACACAGTTCAAAGGGCAATAAAACAATAAATTTAAGTAGATACAGATGTATACTGTTGAGAGTATATTGTAGTTTTCTGTTACAATTTAATCATTCTAGAAAGAAAAAATGGGTCAATCAGCTTTATTATTACAAGGTTGATCAAGTTGGTTGAGCCCATACAGAGAAAATAACAAAATATAAAGCTTTACTAAAAAATGTTTGATATTCATTTAGATGGTTTTTAGAGATTATGCAAATGAAATAGAATTTTTTTTTAGATGAAGAAAAATATTTTTTATCTTGAGAGGAAAATTACTTTGAATTCAGAGCAGCCAACACTCTGACTACATATATTCATGGACAAATTATTAATTTAAAAAATCTGATTTTCTTTTTGTGTACAAAGACTTGATAATGTTTAACAAAAACCTGCCAAACTTTGTAAAGATACATGTACCACATTAACAATTATAGTATGAAAAAGAGATATTGTTTCTTTTTATAAACAATCACTTTATTATTCTTTCAGCTATGACATGTGCAATCAAATTTCGCTTTAAAATTTTTGTTTAAAATAAAAAATAAATACACTGTAAAATGCCTATTTGAATGAACCTCCAAGGTCTGTTACAGCAGCAAACTGCTATCTGAGATAGAAAACTTGTATAAAGTCCTCCAATCATATAATTACTCCATTAGTTTCATCCAACCACACAAGAGAAAAGAAAATAACTTAAGAATCCACGGATTCAGATCCAGATAACTGCAGTTCTACCTTTTATTCCAAAAGAAAAATTGTAAACACAAAAAATAATTGTTGAAAAGTTCGATATCAAAGTCCATTTCAAATCTTTCTGGACATTAAGAAATGTTCTAACAACAACAAAAAAATCTGCCACGTCCAGATATGCTAATCAAAACTATCTACAATATACTAGTCACATCATCAATTGGAACCAACTACAAATATTAGGCGCAAAGAAACCTTCTACATCAAGAGTCATCAACCTTCTTTCAACTGCAATCAAAGCTCAAACAAAGTTTTGTCCCTTTTCATGTTACAAGACCATAAACATTGTATTCACACAGCTTGAACTCCAAATGAATTATGATGTCACAATACATACCTAGTAGAGCCCCCCCTCCAAAAAAAAAGCCATGTTCTCAAGCCTACTTTACATTACTTTTTATTTCCAACTCGCATTACAGCTGCATTTGTACCTGATAAAATCTGAACAATATGATCTGAAGATTTGTGCTGGCAGCTCAATGTATCATCCAAAAAACATCCAGTGCATTCAAAATGCCTTTCAAGAACTTTGCTTTGTCTAAATATTCTCTCACACAAGTAAGTTTACCTTCAGAACATTTGGTTTTTGTTCCCAAGATTTAATGAAAACCGAACTTATTAATTTTACGACTTTATCCAAGAAAAACGTTGTAACACTTACTTTAACAGGGTCATCCTCTTCTACTTTGGATCCCTTTCCTTCCTTCTTCTGTTTCTTTCTCTTCTCTGATATCTAGGAAATATACAAAGTGTTAAACCTACCTACAACACTTGTCTTATCAGCAATCCAGCATACAGTTAAATCAATAATTAGTAGTACTAACAAGTAGGCTTAATGACAAGAACAACCAAAAAAAAAAAGAATATATTTACTTAAGTGATGTTTTGAGTAACTAATGTTCATCAGGCTTAAAAGGCTCTACCAACCTTTATAAGTAACTTACAAATAACACCTGTAAGAGTTACTTGATTTGACATTAAACAATGCAATTACACAAGGTAAGTTGAAACTATATTGAACAATAATACTTACAAAGAACACATGCATAGGTGATGATACTTGATATTGAACAATACAATTAAACAAAGTGAAGCTATTCTACAACAACAATCAATACTTACAAAGAACACATGCATAGGTGATGATACTTGATATTGAACAATACAATTAAACAAAGTGAAACTATTCTACAACAACAATAATAATACTTACAAAGAACTCATACATGGATGACGCAAGAAAGCTCACTACAAACTAAATGATGTGAGCATGTTTGTGTCTAAAAGTTAATAATTTTACAATAAGCATTTATCTGTTTGTAGCCAGGCACAAAGCTACACAATGTGCTATCTGTGCTGTGCCCACCAAGAGCATTAAAACCTGAAACCTAAATACTTTTAAGTTCCTTATTGTACTAATAATTTTTTTTCTATCTCATAAATTACATTCACTATTCTTGTGAAAATTTTGTAGTGAACATGGACTACACTAGTCTATTTCATAACCACATCATAAAATGCTACATCTTTATATTAACTTAGTTTTTTTTCTTTTGGTGCATTCAATTGGATGGAAGAAATTATATATATATACAAGTTTGGATAATCTCAGTATTCTGTGGTAGAAGACAGTTAATGCACTAGGGTTTGAATTCTGTATGGTTTCAGTTTTAATTTCTTCAGAAAAAGTTTTTAATCTCACAAGATGGTAAGTCACCTTTAAAATGTCTCGAGTCAAAACACCCAAAACTGGTATTTCCAACAAGAAAATGACAATAAACAAACCTTGTAGCTCAAGAACACTATGAAATTCCATTCTTAATATTGCATGAAGTGAAAATTAAAACACTGGATTGAAGATGTAGTAGACTAATATGTTACAGCATCTGTCCAAATAGCAGAGTTACAGGTTCAATTCCTGCCCATTCACAGATTTAACTTCTATGATAAAACTTTTACTACGAGTCTTCTCTTACTAGAATAGCTTTAAAGTATAGAACAACTTGCTTCGGTCCATTGAGCTTACCATTTGATCAGTTCGACCTTTCGCTTCTTCAACAACGTCCAATGCTCTTTTCCTTGACTGTTCATCTTCTAGTGTTTTATATGCCTTGTTGATAACTGACAATCAAAATAGAAATACTGCATAATTATCACTCAATAAATGAGAATTCCCCAAACTGACAAGTACAGTCGCATCAAAAAACCTAGACTTTCTATTTTCGATTAGACGTTGCAATAGATTAAACTGACGCTGACTTTGCTGTCATGAAAGCGCTTGATTCAATTAATCATATACTTTCAAACTATTTTTTCAAAACTGTCAACAAAAGGAAGAGAAATATGTATTAACATAAACATAAAGTCATAATTAGCAACAGTTTATTTGGCCTTATTCTTTCTTAACTACAGTTAAGTCATTTTTTTTCCAGTGACCAATTAAGTAAAAGGGAAAATTTTATCTGTTTTATGCTTAACTTTAGTGTCCAAGATCCTTACATATTTCACATATTACTCTATGTATTATAATTTCATACACAAGTTTATCATTATTTAGAGATGAATATTTAAAACACAGTTAAAAAGAAAAGAAACATAGTGAAAAGCTTTTTGTTTGTTTCTTGAATTTCGTGTAAAGCCACTCGAGGGCTATCTGCACTAGCTGTTCTTAATTTAAAAGTGACAGATTAGAGGGAAGGGAGCTTGTCAAGACCACCAATGCTTGGACTACTCTTTACCAAAAGAAAGTGGGATAGACCATCACTTTATAACGCCTCCACGGGTGGAAAGACAAGCATTTTTGGTGACAGGATTCGAACCTACAACCAGCAAAGTCAAATGCCTAACCACTAGGCCTAAAATGCTTTCCATCTGTAGAGTAAATGTTTTATATAACAATTCACAACAAACAAATAGCTACATTTTGAAAATGCCCAGATTTATTTTATATATATATATATATATTGTATCTAAAGAAATGTGGTTTAAGAATGCATGAATATTACGCATTCACTCACCAGGATATATATTAAAAATCTATGTATACTTACTATCAAAAGCTTTTTGGGCTCTGTCTCTGTCATCAACATTCTTGTCTGGATGAACAAGGATAGACAACTAAAAGGGAAATTTTTAAATTAAAAAAAAAAATCGACAAAACTGAAGGAACATATCACTGGAAGATCTTTTTTTTACTACTTTTTTTACACATAGTATATGGCAGGAATGGCAAAGAGGGTTT
>NW_013667570.1:81004-98849 GCF_000517525.1 Limulus polyphemus
CTTTTTTTTACTACTTTTTTTACACATAGTATATGGCAGGAATGGCAAAGAGGTTTTAACTGGCTGGCCAAAATAAAATAAGAAGTGTAATATATTTTCAAGTGTGCCATATATTTATACCGTAATGCCCCTTATTAACACCCCCCAGTATTTTTATAAAGCTTACCTTGTGTGACAGCAATGATAATCCAACTTATAATCCAATTTTATTACCACAATTTTGATTTGAAAAAAACAAAAAACAACACACACACACACTCATTAGCATTGAAATCGACAAATCACGTGTGAAAAATAGAATCCGGAACTACACAAATACTATAACTAGCGCCCTCCCCTTTGCATTAATTAGGGTTAATATGGTATACATATACACATACCCACACTTTATTAATTTTTATAGTTACAAGGTTATATGAATATTTATAAATACTGTATTTATTCATTTATTTGACCATTCAGTGAGCGAACAAAATTTCACTGCGAGTCATGTTTGACACGTGTGCCGTCTATTTGCCATCCTGGGTATATGGCATCTCGTTGTCAACTTTCTATATATATATATATATAAAAGTACAGCTTCCAGTGTTGAATACATGGTATCTGATGGTGTCATGTAACCATAACACACATCTTTAATATATTACCATACAATAATAATGGTTAGATAGGTTCTGACAGAGATTAAAAAAAAATCCTTGTATCACCTTGTTTACCGGGATTCCTGATTTTAAATGGAGTTAGCTTGCTACACTGATTAAATGTGATAAATTTCAAAAATTAAAGTGGTTTTGTTTATGACATAAAAAGTGCTTCAGCAAACGTATCATTACACCTTCATATCTTACAGGAATAACTTTGAACAGTCTTCACCAATTAAAGAAACAGACACAGAAAAAAATTAAATCTCCATAAGTAAAACTTGCGGAAACAAACAATGCATAACTTTAACAGCACTTATTTTAGCAATCCCTAATGTCATATTCAAGAAGAAAATTGTACTGTATTTCACCTTGGACCTTCTAAATTTGTCACACTTCGTGTAATCGTCTTAGTATAAGATGTTTCTACACTAAATATTTTTTTATTAAAAGAACTGGTAATTTGGGAAAATTTGAGTTTGCTGTAACATGTTTCACATATAGTTAAAAGCTTCAAAAGTTGTAGGTGATTCACTTAATCAAAATAGACAAAAAAAAAAAGAATGTGCAGTGGACTGCATGCAAGTATTACTTAAGATTAACACTAAGAAACAAATGGTAACCGGGTACTGGGCCTAACAAGAACTAGCTGTACGACTTAAAAGGTAATAAATAATAAAATCAGCTTCAAATTGAAAACAAAACACTCCTTTCTTGATGGGAAAGATGCTCTAGTAAAAAATGATTGTACCTTATAGTTGTCAATATTTTGTCACAAGAAAAGGAAAACAAAAAACTAATTCAAAAACCACTTTCAAGAAATTAAAACCTTCAGTTTGTAGGCATTATTGTATCAATGTGAAGTAAAAATCATAATGTCTCATCGATATAGTTTTGCACAACTACATTTCAAGAGGCTTCAAGCATTGTTAAAGTTTATTCATTTTTCATGCACTAATGGTGGCAGTGATGAAAATAAAATGGATGAATCATATACGAATGTCTTGTACAAAGGTAGCTTTATTTAGATATTGGAAAAGTAAATCAGTAGCGACTTTCACGTGTGGAAAGGAAGGTTATGAATTTAAAAGTTAAACTGGTTAAACATATAACAGTATTGAGTTGGCAAACCAAAAAATGATAATAGATTGCTTAAACCTTTTTACAGAGGGCCATTCAACATGGTATTACGTATATTGGATTTCACTTTACTCTATACTGCCGAGTTAGTGACAGTGTGTGTGGTAGACAAGAGAAAACACCAGATACAATCTTATTATAATGGAGCTTGCGATGTATACGTCCAAAACTCGGTTCTCGGAAACTATTTCACGAATCATCACCAATCATAATTGGGTAATATTTTTACAGTTGAGCAATAAATAAAACAATTGAAATTTCCATGAAAATGATATGTTTCAGATATAAAACAATCAAAAAACAAACTTAAAAAAAATTTATTAGTTTTTCTTTAATGAAAATCTCACGAGTGTTGCAACAGAAAAGCAAGGCACTTTTATTGACAACTGCGTCTACAAAGAAATACTTCAATAAAACCTACTCTGTGATGTAATGCTGTGATGACAGCTCAGTTGTAAACTAAAATTTCAATCAAATCCTTTTTCTCATGGATGGTGAACGTTATTGAATGTCAAGTATGAGTACATTGTTATAGAACTGTCAGACAGTTCCAGAAAAGGTCACAGGGCCAATAGCCTTCTGCAGGAACTAGTAGTTATACCTGTTAGTATTACACTGATACTGAAAAAAAGTGTGCTGAATGCTACTAAACAGAAGGATTGACCTAGAAAGAAGTAATGTTTAACTAATCTCCGTTTATAAAATAAGTGTTTAACTAATAAGTAAGTAATCTCTGATATATTGTTTGTATTTCATAGAACAAAGATGGGTCTAAAAAGCAAGAGGTTCGATATTTTTGTTTTACTAAATACATTATCATATATTTAAAATAAAATGTCCAACTTTATTTCCCAGTAACTTACAAAACTGTCAGTTGTACTTTGTAAATAATATCTAATAATAAAATAAACCGAGGTTTCTATAGAGAAGCCGGTCTAAATTCATGTTTAGTTTTAAATAAAAGATTTATTATAAGAACATAGTTTTACCTTTCTGTACTGTTTTTTTACATCATCTAAAACAGCTTCTGGTTCCACTTGTAGAACCTGAAATATCAACCTTAATTCTGAATATTCAACTAACAAAATCACCGAAAAAACGTTTAAAAAAATAATCATTTTTATTGATGAAACTTGTATCATACAACATATTCAAGGAAACATGATTACTTAGAAATACCTCTAAAGTCCAGCAACCTTATACTAGTACCCCATACAAATCGTACCTGCTGGTTAAAAAAACTGTGAACATTTATATACTTACGTTTAGAGACCTTAAACGGCATACATCTAGATATTGCTTTTATTTTAATTATCAGAACTACATATGAATTTGTATATTAGTCTCATTAATTTTCTTTCAAAACTTATGTTAACTTTGAACACTAAACATTCACCAGTTCATAAAAATTCTCTATCTTCTGAATGGTGTACAAGCTACAGGACGGAATGTCAATATATCTGCTCAATTCTGGACTATTCGTAAAATGTTGATGAATTTTAATAAAGACTGGTTGAAATTATATATATATATATGTTATGACTTCACTACATTTTTAAAATTTTTTTGACATTTTATTCAATTTTCTTCATGTTGTTCAGCTACCAACTTCCAAATAAGTAAAAAATGCTTTAACCATTTTAAATTGCTCTTTGCTAATCTCAATGATAATTATCTACGTACAAACATATTTAATGTTTACCTCCTACTGATTTACGTCAAAAATTGCTAAATAAAAATACAGACTACATACGTATTGTGACCTAGACTGACAAGGTTATTAATAATAATAAAACCTTTGATAACCCACATTAAAACTAGTTTGAAATAAATATTTCTGTCTTAGATATATTAACTTAATGGATAGTTAGAGCTGGGCAATTAACTTGGTTAATTGATATAACTGATTACTTATAAGCTTAAGTTAAACCAATTAAGGTAATGGGAAATTACTGATTAATGTGACAAAAATAATCAACTAATTAGTGTATCTAATTATTACTATTTTAGACTATTCCAACTATCCAAGTAATCAGGACATTGTCATTATGATTTCTCGTTATTATTTTTTAATTAATTCAAGTTTGTTTAGCTTTAAGCCAGGTGAGGGAGGGGGTTCTTATGACTCGAGGGTACAATTCCGAGTGCCACCAAACATGGGAGAGTTATATTTGTTTCTTTACGAGATACAGAAAAGCTGCTGTCCCTAATTTTTTACGAGATGTAAAATTACTTGTTTTGCATTGTGTTATGTTGTAATTTATAACTTGTATAACAACTATACGTGTACAGTGTCTGTCATGTTTGTAAATCACACCTCTTACTTCCCTCAATTTGAGTCGCGGTGTAACGGCACATCCCGAACCCTCAACTCTTTGATCACAGGGCGAGTGCTCACATAGCAAAATGTTTAATAAGTATAAATATGTACAATCAGCATTCTTTCTGTTTCAAAATAAATTTTCAGCTCACTTTATATTAGAATATTGTTTTGAGCATATAATGTCTAATCATATTCTCTTCTACCTCTAAAACGTTGCACGTTCTGTTAAGTCTATTTCTCTTTGTACAGTATATATATACACTTGTGCTTGATCCCATATGTAGTGGTGTTCACATAAAATCATAATCTCAATCATCAGAACAAAGTATATATAATTTGTGCTAACCTTTACCTCATAGTCACTATTATATCTAATATCTTTCTGATTTATAATCAATGTCACAAAGTAATATATATTTTTACCAGCAAAAATTCAGTGGTTTTAGTATAGTCTTGTGAAAAGTTGTGGGAAAAACAGTACAGTATTAACCATATTTTTACCTTGTTACAAGTCTTGTACTGCATTGCATACACGATAAATTCACACGTACAACAGATTACAATTTTAAAAAACTTCTTGTATCCAATGCTGTTTATTATATTTAAACAATGGGTGGATTAAAAACATCTTTACCAAAAATAAAAAAAGCTGAAAACGTGAAGATTAGGTTTGTGTTAGAATAACAGATTAACTAAGACTGACAATTAATTATTTAGCAAATTCCATTAATCACCCAGCTCTGTTAATAGTATACTTAATAAGGTTCTAACCATTGAGATTCTTTTAAATCTCTGTTGAATAGGTATACAGATGTAAAAATTTATAATTTCTCGAGTTACTGATGAGGTTTATTTTTCGGGAGATAATGGCTGCCTTCAATATGTCATTTCACCCATTTTCACTCTCTGAAAATCCATAATCTTACACTAGGAAAGCACACTCAGAATTAATTTAAAACTTATCTATAGTACATAATTTATTTCCAGATTGACTTTACTGTTTGTTTTTTTTTTCTTACATCCTGTACAAAAAAGTGGGAAGATCGGTATATTTCATAACTTTATTCTAAGTGTCCTTCTACCATAAACTTCACCCTCACATAAAACTGTACCTTAAATACAAAATTATGGTATAAACAAACAACATCAGTATGTTTCATATAATTTGAAAGTGTTCTTTAACTACTGAATTCATCTTATCTTATAAACAAAAATATTATGCAAAGTATAACTGATGTTACAAGCGTATCAACATCTTTACCAACTTTTCTTCACACTAATCTATATTTTCCACACAAATATAATTGTTTATTTCTGTAAATATCTGAATGGATTACAAAAATAAAGTATCACTGTATGAAATATAATGATAGAAAAAAAAGTATTTACAAGAATAATAAATAAGTGAAAGACGTGTATAAACAGATACAAAAATAAAACAAACACAAAATATACATTCGCACCTTTTAGAATAACTTCGGTTTTCCTGTGACAACAGGACTATTCATCCTCGTCAACCTTACCTGTAGTTACCAGCGTCGTTTTCTCAAGTTTACTTCCGAGGCAAGTGGCTAGAGGCGCCACTTCAATGCACAAGGGTGGCCACGTCCTCCGTATCCCTATGTTTAAAGAGACATTCCTATTTCTACGCATCTTTCTGGGCCTTTTGAAATAATTATAGTGTACACGTACATGTAGAACAGAGGACTGAGCACAGTGTTGGTGTTTGAATCACTGTGTCATCATTGTTTCTGATGCCAATTACGTCGGACTAAATTCCACAACTGTCTATATTGTACACAGTTTATACCAAACATATACTTTACTTTGTACTACTTAAAAAAAATAAAAAATAAATACCCACAATGTTAAACATAAAACACATTCTACCAATTTTATATCTTAATATGTAATTTGTTACTGTAACTAAGAGAATGTAGTTGGTATTCTAATGTCCGCACATGTATTTCATCCCACAATAACGGATTTGTATGTATTTATAAAGCACGAAACAACCATTTGCAGGGTTAACGCAAACAAGTAAATTCTGTAATGATATTAAAATCTACTTATCTGAAGGTTCTTATTAAAGTATAAGTATACAAAGAAAAAGCAAGGTACTGTTTGTACATTTCTTTATTACAATTTGAAAAAAAATAACATTGTCTTTTCTCGTCTCCTCAAATACTATCACGTTTCTTAGAAAAATGTTTATATCATAAAAAAATATAAAACATTCTGAACTTCTCAAAATATCAAGCTGTTTCCCAACCTAAATTTTTATGTGATGAGCAAACCAGAGAAATAGTTAGTCTGTGAAATGGTTAAAATAATTTAATTTGTGATTATGAGGTGCTTCAAAATTATTTTATATTAAGAGTTTCCACTCATCTACGACTGAAACAGGTTCTTTACAAAACTTGACTGTAAAAGGTATAATAAGGCAGACGAAACCTGATTAATTATACTTTTAACTTTTTAACACTTACTAAGTAAACGAAATTGTTCACTCGCATAACATGAAAAGATAGGTAAAAAACAAAAACAACAAATGGTATTGAATTAGTCATAATATAGATAGACAATATTTTATTCTGAATCATGTTAATATTTTTAAATATATGCATAAGCATGTTATCTTGTAAGTTAGATGTGGAGATAAAAAAAAAAAAGGTATCAACTTTGTGTATGGTGGAAGCAATTCAGTTACCGGATCATTTAAGGCGTGTAAGTTGAGGACAGTACGTAACAAATCTGATTATTCTGTAGTACAGCCTTGAAAAATACAAGAATGTAATGCAGATTAATATTTGTATTTCATTTCAAATTCACACACATCTGTTATTCTAGTATAAACAGCTGAGAATCACAATCTGTAAGATAAACATTTGGACATATTTATCACATTGATTTTATTATAATCACAACTGATTGTCTTTAAAATGTACACAAAATCCTTTACGTAACTCTACCTCAAATGGGTTAAGGTTGAAGTAAGTTGAGCCAGGACGGAGAAGACGATCAATTTGTTGTTTAGGAGTAAGGACAGAATCTCTCTTCTCTATTTCTTTTACCTTAAAAAACAAAACAAAAACCATTTAAACCAGAAGTTATCTAGTGATGTTGATGGTCCATCTTATCTACTGGTTATTATGCTTTGTTGAATAACAACCAAGTAGACTTTTGATTAATTAGAGGCACATATAAATTGTCAAATTCTTACGCTACTCAACAGGAGGACTACAGAAACTGAATATGGTTTCACAGCAATGTGAATGTCAACTTACAGTAAAACTTCTTAAGTCTTACCAAAGAGCTCAAGTATAAATCATTAGTGTTATATTCATCAACTCTACATTATTGTCCATAGACAGCAGACTTCTACTTGCCAGTGTCAAATGGGGCAAATCATGGTTCAGATTTTTGGCTTACATGAACTATATTTTTTTTTTATGTATTAAGATGATTGTTGGGTCAACTGTAAAAAGTATAAATAACTTTTTAGGGATACCACGAAATATCACACAAGAGGGAGCCATTATGCGATAGAACTCAATGGAAGATTTTCCAAAAGCTTTGATTTTAAATCAAGTGGGTGATATAGATTATGCATCTTTTTTTGTTCATCAATCTAAAAATGCTTTAACGAATGAGAACAACATCATACTAATGAAACTCTACATATCAACAACAATTAAAACAAAAATTAGATAAAATTAAAAACCTAGTGATACTATAAAACCAAGTTTTTGTTTTTTTTTGGCAGTTTCACATCATATCAGTGACAATACATCTAAAAATGTATTAAATGGATGTCATTTATTAGTGCAAAATGTTTATTTCACATAGAAACAACCGGAAAACATAACATATGGACTACAGAAGGGTGTAAGAATCCACATAGCCCAAAATGATAGAATGTTGAGTTCTGGCTACTGTGAAATCCAGACATACTAGCCACGGGCTAATGTGGTTCTACTTACACAGAACATGTGCATAAAACACAAGCTTTTATTTAATTATTACAATTTACTAAAATCCTAGCTGTTATTTATTCTTTTAAACTACTAAATAATGTCTAGTGTCACTTTTGTAAGATCAGCAACCTGTTTATCAACAATTTGCTAATCTATCACAAGCTTGATAAACATAAATGCGTAACTCAATTATCATCTTTTAAATTAAGATATGCCATCATTTAGTTTCATACTTACAAAACTTTATAATCTGTATGATTATTTAACACTGGAATTAAAACTGATAGGAATAAGTGTGAGAAGTTCTAAAAGCCACTTCGTTTTACTCTGTCCTGAAAACAATAGGAAGAAGAGAGACAAGTTTAAGATTTGAAACGATAGACTAGGCTCTAGCTAAGACATTTTACTTTTTAGGGTTAGTGCTATCAGCAGTAGTGGAGGTTGGCATCATATGGGATTCTAAGAGGGGACTCAATGAATTTTTAAGAAATGAAAGATTGATTTACAAATTTTATTTACTCATCCTATATGTCTGGGAAGATGAAAAAACTACACAAAATAGACAGAGATGGTTATCCTATCAGTCTCCAAGATAATCTTAATAAGGTAACCTATTAGCCCTTTTCTTTCCCAAGAGAAGATAAGTCAGAGATCTTAACCTATCTCGTAAAGCATCCATCCCATCCATTGCCAAAATCATCCTAGTCACCTTTTCTTTCAATAAATCCACATCCTTTATATGATAAGGAGACCAGAAGCATACATAGTATTCAAAGTGAGACCTAACTAGTAACTTGTATAGATAATTACCCCTTTTGACTAGTAATCAATATGTTTAACCCTCTTGCTACAGATCTTCCTATGGTCAGTGGTCAAAGGGCATGTCATCATATTTGTAGACATACATTCAAAATTTCATTGAACTATTTTATGAATGTATGTCAATAATTTTGGCATCAAATTGTAGATTATAATTCAAATGTTAGTATTGTACATTAATTAATTTCTTAATTTATAAGTAAATAAAAAAAAAAATCCTAAATATAAATTTTTGTGTGTCACATGGTATACTGAGTGCAGGTTTGGTTCAAATTAATGTTTGTGAAGTCCAAATACAGAGTTTGTAGTTTCTAATGAATTAGAAACTCAAACTCTGTAAAGTTTTTCGAAGATACACATACTGTATGAAAAGTTATAGTATGAAAACTATACCAAGGACAAAATGGGACCGAGCCCGTAGTGAGAGAGTTTACACTATAAAATTCTGTTAGCTATGCTACTATCTTCAATGGCTTTAATTGATTATCCACTGCTTATACTAAGATCCTTTTATTTAGTCACACTATTGGGTGAGTTCCCATCAATATTAAATATATGATGAAAATTATGATAACTTGCATTATTATAATTACAGGTCATTTGTCAAACATTTCACCAATTAATCAAAGTTATTCTGCAGTACCTCAACATCTTCAATACAGCTAGAAATACTAAAGAGTTTAATATCATCTTCAAGCTTTATTAAATAAGTCTCTATCAATTTCACTAATGTAAATAAAAACAACAACAAAGGTACGTCCAAGCACTAACACCCGAGGCCCTCCGTGAGTTACAATGGTCATTTTCACTGGACTTCATTAATTAACAACTTTTTCCAATCTAAGCATCCCAAAATTCAATGTCCGAATAACATGATTTTCTCAGCTAATCTTTTGTGTGGCATCTTATCAACAACTTTTGGGAAATTTACATTCAACACAGTTCTTTTTACTAACCTGGAAAAATACAGCAATTATTGGTATTCTCTGTCAGATAAAATAACTTCCAATCAGAGTAAGTCATGGAAAAATACAGCAATTATTGGTATTCTCTGTCAGATAAAATAACTTCCAATCAGAGTAAATTATGTACTTAAAACAAAACTAAAAATCAACCAGGCCATGAGTACAGCTTATTAAAAGTACTTTTCCTAAGTTTTTATCCATAACTATTAGAATGTACCGTTTCATCAGTTCGGTACCTTTGCTGTTAACAATATTTTCGGCCATAATCCCAATAAAATTTCATAAAGTTCTGCCAGTTTAGAAACCTTAGGTTAGTCCTAACTACATATTTTAAGTTTACAATGTAAACCACTCTTTATAATAAAAGTGTAATAATGAAATATAAAACAAGATAAAAAAGTAATAACATTCAATATACTAACTAGTATAACCAATACTGTTAATGAAAGTAACGATACATAAACAATATAGTATATCTTGCTCAGGAAAAACAAATGTCAGCTGCCATTTTGAACCGCTGATACAGATACATTTTTTTTTTGGAAAACTGTAACCCTGCTCTCCAACCAGGTTTCTTGACCAAAGAAAACTCATTAAGCCACCGCCTACTACATACTATCAGACAAGTTACAACTACAAAAACTACTGTTTATGAAGATATAAAGTAATAAATGAAAACTTAAATGTCTATCCTCTGTAACGAACACTACAGGAAGTAATAAATACTGTTGTATCTTTTGTAAAATCTGAAACAGTCTCTTGAAAGATAAAAGTTATATAAAAATAATAATACAAAGTCCGGAAAAGAAAAGGAGGAATTAATTAGCAAGCTGTAAAAATACGGAAATATTTTCACATTTTCCCTCACAAGTTTCAACATATTTTGTGTGTAAAATATACATGAAGTAGCAGAAATAAAATAGAAATGAGGAATATTTTCGTTATAAGAATATTTATAACCATGTTCTCAGATGAACTCACTTCCTAAAGTTAAGTGTCGTAAGTGCTTAAACAAGTTAGGCTTCTGAATTTCAACCATAACTAATTTAAATGAAAAGTTTTACAATGACATAATAAGCTTTGTTTTAGTGGGTGTTGAATATGTACACAGTACTAATTCTGATGACAATTTGCCTCATTGAGGATAGTACCCAAACTCAGACAGTGATTATTCCAGAGTGGACTGTGACCAATATTGCTCCTCTTGAGATAAACAAGAAAGAAAGTCTTTCATTATTCTACATGTGCATCTTCAGAAACACCTTTTAGGTCAAGTTTAAAGGAATTTCCCAAAATATCAACCACAGGAAGACCTAGGAAATTCTGTGGGAATGGTTCAAGAGTAAAGTCATTACAGTCAAAGCTGAATTAAATGTATACTATAACAAGTGAGCCAAAGTGGATAATTTGGAAACTTCTGTCAAGTAAATGTTCACTACCTTTCTAAACTAGCTGATAAATTATTTGGTATTTTGAAAAAATAATAACAACATGATATAATACCTTAATATATAGAAATCTTGCAAAGAATTTTAAAGTACTTAAATTTACATTTGTAAAAATGTGGACTAGACATCTTCCATTTCAATTTAAATAAATGGCTAATTTAACAAAAACTTGTCAAAAACAGTAAGCAAGACATGACTTGACATCTGTTTTCTTTTAGCTCTGTTTACATAAAACTTCATACATTACGTAGTGTTTTTCTAATATTACCAGGTTTATGAACATTTGATGTAAACCATTTACCTCATCTTAATTTAAAAGGGGAAATGAATGCTAAAAAAAAGACCTGGGATTTTTTTCGGTGTTTGATCAAACCATTTAAAAATGAAATCCATCATTATAAAGATTGCATTCTAAACCAAAGGTTGTTTTTAAATTGAATTATTGTAATACGAAAATGCAAAAGTTATAAATTTATGTAACTTACTGTTATACATAGAAGCTTTACAGATTCATTACTGTAAACAACAAAAAAGAATCTTAGTTCAAACACTATTTTATTTTAAAAGATTTTGTGTTCATGGTAGCTACTAACAAATATCTGAACACTTTAAATGAAGTGTGGATTTTACAAAAATTTTAATAATGAAAGTGTAGAAAATGTACCAAGTATGATATATTTATTCAAGCTAAAGAGTAGTTATTCCTAGGTTCTGCAGTTTAAAGGACTCATATCGCTTTGTATTTCAATTAAGGGAGCCACAGTGGAAATTTTGAGGAGCACCTTTGAGACAGTTTTTTATATCAAAAAGTATTATTAAAGATGAACAGTTTTATTTGGTTGGTGAAATAGGATTGTGGTTAGAATTGTTACAATTTTACACCTTTTAAGTTTCTAAAGTAAAACCGTAAGTAACGTGTGTGTGGATGAGGCACATTAAGCATAAGAAAGTTAGCTGTGTTGAACCCGGAATGTCATGGATGGATGCATAATAAGCACTGATAATAACATTGTAAGTAGTATTTTAGAGGTGCTCTTGGGTCATATTAGTACAATAACTTTGTATACATTACTTGTCTGTAATATAGATCACGTTACAAATGTTGTCATGCTTTATATAATTTCTTTTAAACATAGACTTACAACAACGAGCCATAAACAACACAAAGAAATGTAAACGTAATCATACACCTGACCATCACAAGTGTGGTTTGTACCTCAGCTGCTTGCCATATTTTTTTGGAAAAATAAAATATTCCAGGTTATCGCTATCTTGAATTTTATAAAGCCAAAAGTTAGGTTCTTATCAAAGTGTAAGAATAATTTGAGGCATTTTTATAACTTACTAAACTCTTGATTAAGACAAGTTAAAAAAGAAGCAGTGTATTTGAAAAGCTTTACAACCTGAACCGAATGGCATTTACAACCTCTATTGTATACAATACAAATACAAAACTTGAAGCACTCATTCACATAGACTAACAATCAGACTGTGAGGTCTACCTGTGATGCTCGAACCTCTGTCTCATCAACTAACTAACCACTAAATTATATCAGAATATACAAAGCACTGCCTAAATTCAGTAAATTATGCACACACAATACCTCAGTATCAATAGGAATGTGAACTAAGAATCTCTTTCATTACATGTTTAATGAGTATTATTTTGACATTATTATTAACAACACCTGCTAACACCATGAAATGTAGTGGCATAAATTCTTATATAGTCAATAGGGTACTAGGTGATAACCCCAGGGGTTCAACAGACACATGCTGTAGGACACAGAAGAGGTTCTTTCACCAATTTTCCCAGTGGTATTCTGATCATTCACCATCTTTTGCTTTTTCTACCCTTACAATATGATACTTTGCTTTGTGGCAGTTTCACTCCCGCTAAATCTTGACGAAGACTTTCCATAATTGCTGCTTTCACATTACTGGTGTACAGGAGGTCAACATACCACTGGTAGAGTTGTGCTGGATTTCCTAAAGAGGTTTCTTTTGTGAGTCTATCAGCTTCCTAGCACAGTTTTACCCCCATATGGCCTAGTACATACATCCAGGTGATGATCTTTTCTTAGCTTTCCACCATCCACCTGGGAGCTAACCACTCTGGATTTTAAACAGTACTACCTGTAAGTTAGTTACAAATATTATGATGATGGCACTGTATTTGTAGTTCATCATTGCTCTCAGGACTACAGAGAAAAATCTTCTTAATAGCTTCCAGCTTCATCCTCATGCTGGTTTTGGGAAACTTGAATACTCCACAAGCCTTATTCAATATACCGTTGCTTTATAAGACAATGAATGCCCACTTGGTTTTCTCACCATCTTTGGTGTAAGGACCTTCTGTGGCTACGATAACAGATGACTATCGGCCATAGTCTATAAACAGATACTAATAGGCTTTTTCTGCTTCACCCTATGCCCATTCTTTGTATTTTCAGTCTAGGCTGATTTTCACGGATCTCAGTTGAGCCAAATGTTTATTCCACACAGGTAAACCTGAGATTTGGTAGTAAATTATCTCAATTAATGGCTGTATAGCACCTTTTCATCTATGACTGTCTCTTCGGGTGCTTTTTTAGGTCATCCCCAACTTATTTCGTATTAGCAGGGTCTTTGTGAAGTGGGAATGTCCTAATTAAAAAGGACTTTACACTGCATGTCTCTAGCAAAGTATTTTGCTTGTAAGGACTGTTGTTGTTCTGTGATGCTGCAGAGGCTTGCGAGGTGTAACAGGGCCTTGAAAAGGGTGGCTGAAGTACATCCAGTGGAAAGTCTTAAATAAGTGTTATTTATCTTTTCAATCTCATCTATCTGTACAGCACTCGTCCTAATTATCAGTAGTGCACATCCAGGGTGGTGTGGATAAGCAGGTTATGACATTCTTCTACTCTGTTGCAACTTTTATTGCACTGATACCTTTGGTAGCTCTGGTTATTATGGTATTAATGTGGCTGGTGAAGTCGAGTTGTCTGTCAAAGGTTACACCACATAAATTACTTTGTTTTTCTTATAGAAGGATAGCAATGCCCACAAAAAGATGGTAGTGGTTTAGCATGTTTTTTAGTTCTTTAGCATGTCTGTTGTTGAGTGCACAGAATATGGCTTTGGCATGATTGATGACCATTCCTGTGGCAATGCACCTTTGTTTCATCCTACTTAGAGATGGTTGCATCTTGCCTTTGATTTCAGCTTCTACCATTTCACATCAGAATGTTGTCAGCAAAGATTAGCACATGGCTGGGGAATCAAGCAGGGCTAGACACAGAATGTACATAGTTAAGAGGACGAGTGTTAGTGGTGATCCAGTCTGATTGCTAGATTCCATGCTTCATGATGCATCTTTTCATAGATAATACAGCTATATTGTCACACTGGTGTCTATTATGGCTATAAGGGGATTTGAGGAATTCCTGAAAAACAGAAGGTAGTTTAATACTTTAGCCAAGGTTGTTGTTTTTTTTTTGCCTGGCAGTAGGATACCAAATCAGTTTGGCTAATCACCAAGCAGCCAGCCATATATCAATTAAAAGTTTTGCTACTCACAGGGAAAATACAAAATTTTTTATAAGCAGTTAAATTACAAAATAAGAATAATCAACACTGGTTGTTTTCAAGTCGTGAAGCATTTATTTAAACTAACTCAAGGGTGAAGATGAATGACAGTTGCTAAGAAGTTTACAACAAACTCCTGACCAAGAAGAATTAACTTGAGATATTTTTAAAAATAAAAATCACTCATCAAAAAGGCATCTGTATCAGCAATAATTTAAATAATAATAATCTTACCACTTATCCTTATTTATTACTGGCATAATTGGTTGCTTATCATTTTCCCTAAAACTTAAAAGTAAAAGAAAGAAATCCAGTTTTAAAATTTGAAAATATGGTCATCCAAGATATTTAATTATTATTATTAAACACTTTACGTTAATACCAATAGCTGTTAGTAGGCTCTTTTCCTTATGTTGTAAAAATTCAAAAACCCAACCTAGTAGAAGACCCCAATGTTTGATTTTACTTTCCCTAGGCCTATCTGCTAAAAGTCAGTTGTATAGTTATATAATAATACAAAGATTATATAAGTACTGTGTGGTATTAAAAATCCTACAACAGTGTGCTAAGACTAAAAAGTTAGTTAAACTAATTACGTTAGGGCTATCTAAATGTTGTTAGTTTAAATATATTAAGTATAAAATGTAAACAAACATATTTCATTAACTTTGACATACGTTTAAGCCATAAAGAATAACTGAAATAAGTTAGTTATTCATTTACACAAACCTCAACATAAAAATTGTTAAACAATGAATCTGAGGATGATGAACAACCACCAGTACTCGCCGCCATTTTTCAGAAAAATTCTTAACAAATACGGCATTTACTCACTAGATGGTGCCTAAAGTAGATGTTTTATTAAGGGAAAATGTATTTCACATTATCTTCTGAAGACAGCTACCTACGTAGATCAAAACTAAAAATCTACCCGCAAATTGCTGCAATGACTATTGGTTATAACTAATTAAACATACTTCCCTTACGTTTTTGCTTATTAAGATTAGGATGTATTGTTTCCTCAGTTGGGTACCTTCACTGTTAACGATATTTTCAGCCGTAAGCCCACTAAAATCACACAAGTTCGGCCAGCTTGGAGGATTTAAATCAGTCTTAAATCCATATACTAATCTAACAATGCAAAAAATCTCTATAATAAAATTATACAAATAATACAACTAGATATATCAAATATTCTAATCAATACAACTAATTAAAGTAACATCAAAGGAAATGATAGGATACATTTCATGAAACACATAAACGCTAGTTGTTAGCTGAAATTACTTCTAAGTCCACAAATGTACATTGATATTGTTACGTCTCCGTTCGTTAGTTGATTTTCCGTAAATTCGTTCCGACGAAACTTTCTTAAATAAAACTGGTTTATTCTTTCTGAATATAACTTTGCGATACACTTAATTTCAACAGTCGCGCTATAACAAACGCTATAATTCTCAACAAACGTCTCACGTGCTCAACAATATTCTCTCTGACTGCAGTTCAATTACTCATTCCCTGTGCAGTCACTTTGTGACCGTCTTATATAAACAAGACTAACACATATCTAGTAAACGCTAGAGCATTCATGAAGGAACAGGATATTTCTAGAAGAAGATGGCGTGATACTAGTCACGTGACCTCGCTGATGCAACAATATGATCGATGGGGAATGGAATTACTCCTAATGCTATCCATTTTCCTGACATAAATTTGTTGATGGAGGAAGTAGTCCCAAAAGCACCACAGGACCTGGAGCATTGTTCCTATAAAGTGCAATTAGTCCTCCATATACTAAGGACTAGCAGTTACACATTAGCGAGTACTAAATTCATACTAACAGTGATCAGTCAGACCGAAACAATAATATTTCCAAATACACCAATCATACCTCAACACTTCCCAATAAAGACAAACCACATGGACAACATTATAAAACAAGAATTAATATTAACTAGATAAATAATCTAAACAGTAACATACTACATAATATCAAGGAGCTTCACACCCATGTTTTCTAAGTATGTATATTCATATTAACTAGAATTCAAATAAATTTAAATAATTATTAGTTTCGAAAGTTAAAGCTGTAACAAGATATGAGTCATGTTTCAGGAAATCCTACAAATGGCAAATATTTATCAGTTATATATCAAAATTCAGTAGTTTTACACGCAAGAAGTTATCAGAAATATCTTAGAACCTATTGTACTCACTGGTATTTTTTTAGTCATATGCTAGAATTTGCTGCTTAATATCTCATTAGCTCATCATATAAATGAGAGAGTGACAGGAATCTTATCTTACATACTGAGATATTTTTTCCAATGACTTATAACTCATACCATTGACTCTAAAGTTACTTTTTTACATCGTTTATTTTGTGTAATTTTAGCAGTATGTGTGTTTTAAACTTTAGCACTATGAGGCGTTTATTTTGTGTAATGTTAGCAGTATATGTGTTTTATACTTTAGCACTATGTGGCGTTTATTTTGTGTAATTTTAGCAGTATATGTGTTTTAAACTTTAGCACTATGAGGCGTTTATTTTGTGTCATTTTAGCAGTATATGTGTGTTATAAACTTTAGCACTATGAGGCGTTTATTTTGTGTAATTTTAGCAGTATATGTGTTTTAAACTTTAGAACTATGAGGCGTTTATTTTGTTTAATTTTAGCAGTATTTGTGTTTTAAACTTTAGCACTATGGGGCGTTTATTTTGTGTAATTTTAGCTGTATATGTGTGTTATAAACTTTAGCACTATGAGGCGTTTATTTTGTTTAATTTTAGCAGTATATGTGTTATAAATATTAGCACTATGGGGCGTTTATTTTATGTAGTTTTAGCAGTATATGTGTTATAAATGTTAGCACTATGGGGCGTTTATTTTGTGTAATTTTATCAGTATATGTGTTATAAATGTTAGCACTATGGGGCGTTTATTTTGTGTAATTTTATCAGTAT
>NW_013667570.1:99204-105035 GCF_000517525.1 Limulus polyphemus
TAGGTAATGAGTAATTGAACTGCAGTCAGAAAGTATTGTTGAAGTCGAGCTCGTGAGACATGAATTATAGTTTGTTATAGCGCGATTGTTGAAGTTGAGTGTATCGTAAAGTTGTATTCGGAAAGAATAAACAGTTTTATTTAAGAAAGGACTTGTGTCGCTAAATTTTCGTCGGAACGAAGTTACGGAAAATTAATTAACAAACGGAGACGTAAGAAGACGTTTATTTTGTGTAATTTCAGTGGCACATATTAAACTTTATCAACAAGTGTAACCTAATCATTAAATATGTTTTGTTACTACAATGTTAGGCCTTTACTACATGAGAATAATTATGACACGTAAATTATCACAAACACGGAAAGAAATTACCATGTAAGTTCATAGAATTTCTGAAAGATCTAGAACTACAAATAACACAAACATTTAAGAAAGGTGTAGGAAGGAGACAAAACAGTCACACTATTCGCCTTTTTTTTATGACCCCACGTTTTCTTTCTACAGACTTTAATTTCTGCGTTTCTGTGATATTACACTTTTACGATTTATAGATCTGCTCTTTGTCTTTTTAGTAAACGCCTTGGTTGTATTTTAGATAGTTGTGGTTTTACAAAGATAGAAGTAGTTAAAGTAATTCAAAGTTGTTCGCTATTACTGATGCATTTCTTGTTAGCAGAGATAGGCGGATATGTCTGTCTTAAAAACAAATTAATGCTATAAATGGGGGCATTACCCCTCCTTCAACTACTCTGAACCTTCCCATACAAACAGTTCGTCTGTTGCAAAGATAATCATGCAACGTGCGGCATTAAACGCCGTTTTCGTTTATTTTTGGTCTTAGGGTACTTCGCTGCCGACCTTCACACTCGTATGAGCCCTCGTGTACAACATGAAGACGGTAAAATTGAAATGGCTGCCAAACTCGAACTATTTGTTGGATTTCTTATCTATTTTAACTTGATCTTTCGGACATCAACATCCACCCACTTCATCACAACAATTTGTGACTTCAGCTAAACAGATGGACAAATCTTCATATATATAGATAGCCCTCAGTCGAACCAGCCTGATAGCCTGAAATGATACAGCGTCATTAATAATGGCAGGTAGAAGACTGTCTACATGGCTTATTCAATTGTATACCATAATGTTTAACTTCGCGTTGGACTCGGATATGAATTTTTAGTAGTGGGAGTAGGGAGGGTAAATAATATTTTGAGTGTGGTCTCAGGTACTGGACAATAGTTATAAATGACTTTTTAATCTTTATAGGTATTCAACATTATGCAACTAAGCCCCAAAATCGGAAGTACTAAAATAAGTCAATTTATCGCTTCATCATTTTATATATACATATATATTTCATTTCTGCTGTCAGTTGGATAACTTAAGAAGTGTCTTCCAGAAGAATAAAACAACCACAATCTCTTAGTGCATATTATGTACACCATAATAAAAAATATATATCTTTGACAAATTAGGCCTAAGACGTTACTTATAGCGTCCCACTGCTTATACAAATTGCATGCTTACGTCATCAAACAATTTAATTAAGCGATACGGTACACGAAATATGAATGTAAAAATCATAGTAAGTTTTACTTTCTCAAAAAAATCAGGAAAAACGTATGAAAACTTGGATGAAGGTGGAAGTAGTAGCTTACACAGAACACCATTTATAGACAGTTAGGGTCAAAGAATTTTTGACGTTAAAACATTTTGGCTAGAATCCAAAATATTTAGTTTCAAGATGTACAAGGATATTACTGTCCACAGATATTCTCGTACCTACTTAACTACAAATTTTTATTATACTTTCAAACAACGATTTATTACGTCCAAAAAAAAGAGGGTTCCTAGTGATTAAATGTTACAATTACTTGTTCTAAAGGCTAATATTTTCATAATATTTTAACCGCAATGTTTTAATTGATATTCACCCCTTTATAACTCAGCAAAAGAGACACACTAAACGATTTATACTTGGGTTTAGTGTGACCCGGTGATTAGTGTGTAGGGCTGTGGATAGAGGGCACGAAGTTCGAGGCCTGATGTTACTGAACACGCTTAGTACTTTTATTAAAGTTTTTCTATTCTCGGGTACAGTGATTATCTTACAACTAAGAGTAACATATATATATATATATACAAACTGGAGAAACAGTAAAAATTGCATTGCAGAAATAAAAAAAAAGAACTTAATTCACTTAGTCGAAAAAAAGAGACTGGATACAATTGTAAAAATAGTAGAATCAAGCTTTATTAAATGCAGAACGAGTCAGAACATGTTTGTGAGACCGAGAAAGTTTAACACTTGACACATAAAAACAATGACGCCACCCTGTCAGAGCGTAGGGGCTACCAGTAGTATAATTTCTGCTAGATATTTCGAAAATTCCCACCACTTTTATGGTTATACAACTTTTTTATCCTATATATATAATAATAATGATGATATTATTAGTTTTATTGTTATGAGAATTTTGACATAATTATTCAAATGATTAGAAAGCTTCAATTACGTGTAACAACAATACAGGTCTTTAGAATGATTGCAAATATAACTCAAAATGTTATCGGCTTATGTCTTTAATATAACATTATATACATACTACTGTTTATGTAGTATAACAACCTGAATGAACATTAGGCCTACATGTGTATTTACTTTTACATCCAATACTAAGAAAATTGACCCTTCGGAACTATGACCCTTAGTATTATCGGGCTGTAATCAGTGGTATAGTATGGGGAGTTGGACTTCTAGACACTTTTAAACTTAAGAAAGGTCATGCCACCAGAGAGCAAATATTTAAAATTCAGATATGATTTTAGAAACATCGTCCTTGAAAAACATGTAAAAAATATCTCAGTGGAACACTCGCTTTGGCCCTTTCGTGACTAGCGTACAGAAAATAGTCAAAAATGCACGAGTCTTTGACTGTTTGTTGGAATATCGTGCAAAGCTACTCGAGGGCTAACTTCGCTAGCCGTCCCTAATGTATCAGCGATACACTAGAGGGAAGGCAGCAAGTCAACACCATCATCCGCCAACTCTTAGGCTACTGTTTACGAATGAATAATGGAGATGACAGTGACTTTATAATGCCCCTCCCCCCACAGCTGAAAGGGCGAATGTGATCGGTGGTGGGATTTGACCTCGTGACCCACAGATTGTGAATTGACTTACCCTAACCACCAGGCCCTGCACGAGGCGGATAACCTGTAACCAGTTTAAAAGCGAGCATATTTGTTAATTTCGGTAAACTAAATTTACTTTTTTAACCAATGAGATGTTGTGTGTATCACGCACCACGGGTATCGAAACCGGGTTTCTAGCTGTATAAACCCGCAGACATACCGCTGTGCCACTGGAGGGCTAACCAAATGAGAAACGAGATTAATGAAATTAATAAATAAATAAACTGATATGATTTTAAATCGCAAGAATATTTGCATATAAAAAATACCAAATTACAAAATGAATAATGAATTAACAATTAAATTAAAAATTTGACCATTTCTAATATTATTTGTAAGAAGCCTCGTAACCAGATCCAGTATTCTACCAGGTTAAAACCGGGGTTTCAAGCTGTAACTTTCAGTTCTATATGTTATATGTGAATGAAGCCAATGAAAACAATTGGTAGTTATTTTATAGCCATGTTTGTATTAAACAACAGTAACCGTTATTATTTTCCTTCTGTTTAAAGTTCAAAGAAATTTACTGCATTTGTTATATATAGAGATTCTGTATTAGTGTTAATTTGGTTAGATATTGCTGTTAAACAGTAGGGTTTGGCGTGCCAGGCTGCTGACCTGATGGTTCGAGTTGCAATATACCACTGAATACGCTGTAAGACTAAGAGCTTTACGACCACTCTTTGATTAAGACTGGTTGCCCTCCCTTATGTTAGTGGTCTGGTAATTAGGGCGCTCAAATCGCAATCTACGGGTCACGGGATCGAAACCTATTGCCGAACATTATCGTCTTTTAAGACGTGAGTGCGTTATAATGTTACTATTAATCCCACTATTCGTTGGTAAAAGAGTATCCCAAGAGTTAGAGATTGGTAGTGTTGGCTAGCTGCCCTACTTCTAGTCTATCCCTTCAAAACTTGGGACGACTAACAGAGATGAATCTCGAGTAACTTTGCGGGAAGTTCGACAAACAAACAACCCCTATTTTTAAGAATTCCAAATTAAGAATCGTCATGTCTTAATCCTAGAGGTCTTTGACTTCTAGGATTTAGCCCATGTGATGCATAAGGTGCTGTTTAGACTGAAAACACTAGAAAGCCTCGTGACATATACGGAATAAAATAAAATTAGATTTTTTTTTTTATCGTATGCAATTTCTAATTTTAACTACAAAAACAGCGATATAGTTTAAATTTGCTATTACCGTGTGGTATTAAGGTACACTGATGTCCCACAGGTAAATAAACAGCATCCACAAAATGCTGATTCAGGAAATGTGAACAAATAAACAAAATCTCTAATCCCACTGAAAAAAAAAATGTCTTCAAATATTTCACTTACGGGCCGGCTTCTAATTTTGTTGTGAGTCTAATTGACTTCTGTGGTTGAAAACAACATTTTCTTACCACTTCTTCATAAGACAAAGACGAGAGTAACGGTGTATTATAATCTAACGTTGCACATTTCACCGACTATTCCAAACATCTAGCTCATTCCAAATTGTACAGATATCTGTACCACCCTTTGAGATGGAGTGATCAGGCACAAAGCATAGTGAGCGGGACAAAAGCGATTATAAGTTTCTAGCTGTTGCCATATGGAACCTTTACCCGAGAGAAAGGATTATAGTACATGTTTACGACCTTTCAGCATTCGGTTAACACGAATGTCATACTGCGTGAAGAACATCTACACGAGAATTTACAACCGAATAGTTAGGTTCCGTATGTTGTTATGCGGTAACTACTGGTGGTATAATTTTATCCTACATTGGTATTTTGATTATTAACATTCCTTTGGAAAGTTTTCTGTCGGTGTGTTAAATACAGGGCATGTAATGGAAAACAATCAATCAAACCACGGAATAAGAAGCCAATAAGTTAGCATTTCGAAAACCTGTCGCAACTAAAAGCTTGTTGTTTGTTTTAGCACAAAGATACACAGTAGCTTACCTACGCTCTGTCCACCATGGGAAATCGAACCCCGGATTTTAGTGTTGTAAATGCGTAAACTTAGTTTTGACTCTATGGGGGACCGCAACTAAAAGCTATAGATGCAAATTGCAATAGTTTGTTTGTAATTAAACAGAAAGCTACACAATGGGCTATCTATGCTCTGCCCACCACGGGTATCGAAACCCGGATTCTAGCGTTGTAAGTCCGCAGACATACCGGTGTGCCACTGGGGGGGGGGGGGTCGCAATAGAAAAGTTACAGAACTTTTCAGTGTTGTTATTGAACCAAATGTTGAAGTGCATATATAACTATAGCACTTACTATTTGAACAGCATTGAGTCATCCATACAATTTACGTTTGAAATTGAGAAAAAATAATAGTTTGACTTTTCTAGATGTATTGGTGAAAAGGAATGTACAAGGTAATTTAGAAACATCAGTTTACCGGAAACCTTTTTCTGTTCTTATGTCCCCTACACCAGGAATCATGTCATACTAAGTCACAAAAAAAATGTGTGCGTTTTATAGTTATGTTAACAGAGCTTTGAAGATATGTACTGACCAAAACGATTACAAAAACGAATTGTTATTAATTAAATATATAGCAGTCGAAAGAGGTTTTAACCCAGATCTTATAGATAGAGCAATTAAGAAATTCACTAATACTATTGTTGC